>NW_013666999.1:68253-71373 GCF_000517525.1 Limulus polyphemus | reverse complement strand
TTAGGAAAACATATACTTTAGACAAATATTTAAAATAATGATAATATTTAGTCTAAATCAACATAGGGCTATTTCTCTGGTTTTTATTAACTATTTATTCTGAGCTGTATTTACTTCACACAAACAGCTAACTCGCTTAGTCCATTTACTATAAAAATTACCACATAGTTTGATCAGGTAATTATTGAAGGTTGCAATTAACCATGAGGTGATTTTTAAAATAAAATAGCAAAAATAAGTACATGAAAACTTACTTGTTTTTCCACTAGGTAGAATACTATCTAAGGCATTGAGCGGGTACCCTGAGCACGTGATGTTACTGTATCTCCAGAATTCCTAAAATAAAAAATAAAATAAATAAAATAAAACACTTGAAAATTTCAAGCTGCTGGTGGTAATAGTAAGAGATGTGAAATAACCTGACTGTAAGCATCACAGTCAAAGCATTAAAATAAGGGTTTTCTACAATATATATTTCGCAAATAGGATGCAAAATTTAAAATAAATCCAAATATGAATGTTCATTTCTTTACTGGCTACTTTATTTAATAAGTTGTTTTAAGCAATTATTAACTACTCTCTCTCTATTTCTTTTATAAATCCATAAAACGACTCCAATTAGAATCATACTTATCGCTAACTAAATAGCGAACAAATGTACCACTCTTATAAAAGGCCGGGCGTGAACTATTGGTTAGCGTGTCAGGCTGTGGATCGGAAGGTTCGTATTACCGCGATGTCGCTGAACAAGTTTTGAACTTTCAGCTGTGAGTGCATTATAACGCTAATGGCCAAACAAGTTATTCGGTTAAAAATTGGACAGAGCCTTTATGGCAGCGGGTATTGCTGACTGGCCGCATTCCCATTGGTCAGTAATTCAAAATTAGGAATTGCAATAACTGAAAATTAGGGTTTTCTGATGTGGCCGTTTAGCTCATGGTCGCTTAAGGTGCCGTTCAGATTGAAAATACCAGTACCATATCATTCTTAAAACATAATAATAGTTGCTTATAGTAGTTGACGTCACAAGTTATAAACAGAGTAAACGCTGATTAATGATTAGGGTATTCTAATTTTTAGGCCTAAAAGCTCATTACTTTGATTACATTAGAATTAAATTACACTGGTCATAAAGAAGTAAATAATACTTGGATTTTTCTAAACTTTAACTATGATAAAACACAACTGTTATTGTTAAACAATGCTAATGACATCTTCGAGTCACGTGGCCTGATGCAGAAGTGAAGAAAACACATTGTGCTATCAGTTTGAAGTCCTAACAACAGCAGTGTATGTAAAGAGATTCAGAAGACTATTGAAAGATGGCAGCACCCTAGATAAATTAGTTTGACATTTCTATAATGTGAAAAGAAACAGTACAGTTGGTCAACAACAACCAGTCATTGTACAGTGGCCACAAGTCTCACAAACTGAGGTAATCAGAATGTGGAATCGCTTTCAGACCACCAATAAAGTTGACCAGAGACTTGGTCAAGGTAAACCGTTGCCAACAACCCAACAAGATGGCCATTATGTAAGAATATGGTTCAACGCAACTAAATGAACAGCGATCGAATGAAAATGGTCAGAAATACGTTTCGTAAGTTTGTCTTTTATGCCAAATTGCTAATTGTGTATGTATTCCTCTAACTCATCCACAAAAATAGCCTGTCTTCAGTAACATCAACGTGGATTGGTCGTACGACATGTGGATGAATGTATTGTTCACAGATACAACGAACCACGCTTCGCAGTTTAGCCAGAGACAAAAGGTATGCGTATTTGGAAAATGGTTGGGACCAGATTCCAACCTCAATTTTGTGAAGGAAAGACACACTTATGTTAGGGATGTGATAAAAATACTCAGTGATTATAGGTCTATTAGTCTTAGATCAGTTGTGTTGTTGTTGTTGTTTTTTGTTCTAGATCAAAGCCACTTTAGGATATCTGTTGTGTCCACCGCGGGGAACCGAACCCTGGGTTTTAGCGTTGTAATTCCCCAGACTTACCGCTTTCCCATCGGGAAACGGATCAGTTATGGAAAAAGTTTTTGAAAGTTTGATCAAAGATGCTTTTCAAAGTCATTTAACAAAATTTAAAACTTTGTTGGATAGTCAATATGGTTTCACCAGGGAAAAATTTTGTCTTTCTAATCTTTTGGCATTTCTTGAAGAGTAGATGAGGGTACGAGAGTGGATCTGATGTAACTGGATTTTCAGAAAGCATTTGACAAAGTGCCACTTTAAACGTTTGTTAAACAATTATTTCTAGTTAATGGGAATGCGTTAGCTCAGTGAATATGGAACGGATGGAATAAAGCAGATGGTTAGTATAAATGGAGTTCAGTCAACTTCAGCAAATGTAACAAGTGAAGTACTCAGGGATGCTAGGATCTTTGCTCTTTTTTGATTCACGTCGATGGCATAGATGAAGGAATGGTCAATAAATTAATTAAATTTGCTGACGATATTAAGGTTTTGGTTGTAGCGAGAAGGATGCTGCTGCGTTAAAAATGATTTAGATTATTTTATTATTTGGGTGAATAAATTGTAGATGACTTTTAATTATAGCAAATGTAAGGTAATGCGTGTGGGATATCATAATTTGAATTATGAGTATAATTTTGATCGGAATAACCGTAACAGTGTTATTAAAGAAAAGGATCTTGGCGTTCCAGTTGATCAGTCTCTTGAGATATCCAATCAATTTGCTATTGCTATTGGCAAGGTAAGGAGGATTTTAGGATGTATCTAGAGATATATTAAATGCAAGTCTAAAGAGGTTATACTTTTACTGTATAGGTCATTGGTTAGCCCATATTTGCAGTTTTGGTCTTCTTACCTTAGAAAGGACATTGAACTATTTGAAAGGGTTCAGATGAGAGCTACCAAGGATGATACCTAGTATGGAAAAGTCGTTATAGGAGGACTGGTTAAGAGGTTATACTTTTACTGTATAGGTCATTGGTTAGCCCATATTTGCAGTTTTGGTCTTCTTACCTTAGAAAGGACATTGAACTATTTGAAAGGGTTCAGATGAGAGCTACCAAGGATGATACCTAGTATGGAAAAGTCGTTATAGGAGGACTGGTTAAGAGGTTATACTTTTACTGTATAGGTC
>NW_013666999.1:58851-68022 GCF_000517525.1 Limulus polyphemus | reverse complement strand
GGTTAGCCCATATTTACAGTATTGTGTTCAGTTTTGGTCTTCTTACCTTAGAAAGGACATTGAACTATTTGAAAGGGTTCAGATGAGAGCTACCAAGGATGATACCTAGTATGGAAAAGTCGTTATAGGAGGACTGGTTAAGAGGTTATACTTTTACTGTATAGGTCATTGGTTAGCCCATATTTACAGTATTGTGTTCAGTTTTGGTCTTCTTACCTTAGAAAGGACATTGAACTATTTGAAAGGGTTCAGATGAGAGCTACCAAGGATGATACCTAGTATGGAAAAGTCGTTATAGGAGGACTGGTTTTCTTAACCAGTCCTCCTATAACGACTTTTCCATACTAGGTATCATCCTTGGTAGCTCTCATCTGAACCCTTTCAAATAGTTCAATGTCCTTTCTAAGGTAAGAAGACCAAAACTGCAAATATGGGCTAACCAATGACCTATACAGTAAAAGTATAACCTCTTTTTTAGAAATCGTTTTCTATTGAGAAAAGAAGAGTTAGAGGGGATCAGATTGAGGTGTATAAGTTTGTTAAGGGAATTGACAGTGTTAATGCATTATCTTTTTTTTGTACTTAATGGTGGGACTAAGGGACACACTGTAAATTTTGGTAGGGGTAGGAGTCATCTTAAGAATGTAGTTTGCCTTTGGAGAGAGTTAGTTTTAGATGTGGTGGAAGCAGTTTGGTTTGGTTTGTTTTGAATTTCGCGAAAAGCTACACGAGGTATGCCTTTGCGTGCCGTCCCTAATTTAGCAGTAAAAAACTAGAGTGAAGGCAGCTAGTCATCACCACCCACCGTCAACTCTTGGGCTATTATTTTACCAACGAATAGTGTGATTGACCTCACATTATAGCACTCCACAGCTGAAAGGGCGAGCATATTTGGTGGGACAGGGATTCGAACTCGCGACCTGCAGATTGCAGTCGAACATCATAACTACCTGGCAATACCAGGCCTGGTTGAATCAGTAAATTTAAAGTAGTTTATGGGAAGGCTTGATAAATATCTAAATAATTTGTTATATAGTTATCTGCTGTGTCCACCATGAGGAATCGAACCTCGGATTTTAATATTGTAAATCCCTAAATTTATCGCCGACTCATTGAGAAAAGTGCTTTGATACTGCAACTTTCGTTCCTTACTGGGTGATTTGTCTTTGGGTCGTATTTATTGAAAACATTTTTTTCTCAAATGAGAACTATCTTAAAAAAAAGAAGCCAAAATTTAGTTTAAAATAATAAAAAGAACCCCGTGAATCGGGGGCGTTATGAACTGATGAGAGCTGCAAGCAATTGTTTAGTCTATCCATTGTGTCGCTACTGTATACACACGTTATTCACCAGTACAAGATAAATACAAAATTGGGAATTTAAAAACCTGCAAATAAGGATCGTAAAAAAAAGGAAACAAGGCTGGAGATACTGTAGACATTATTCATACAAACTATAAACCTTTATTTTGGCCCCATACTATAACCTAGAATTACATTTGATGTAGTCAAAAATAGGGATTTGTAGTTTGAGTAAATGATGTGTACAGCCTTTTGAAATAAAACATATACGTCTAAAACATCGCTTTAAATAAACTTACGTGTCTTTTAAAGTCATTATTCTAGGAATATGTGTAACAAAGTTTAATATTATGTGTATTGATTTTTTTTACTCCTTCACTTCATACGTAATATAGGGGTTGGCTCTCTAAAGACACCGATTGTATAGTGTACAAAGCATTTTTTGAGTATCTACATGTTACAGTCATCTAATGTTCATCTATTATTGGCTGGAAATTCCTGTTTCACTCTGTACTTACGTTTTTTAAAGGAACACAAGATATAGATATGTAAGAAAGCTAACTTCAAGGGGTAATGTTACACTACTTACACTAGAATTATGATGTTTTTTTAGTTTATGTAAAATATAGAAGAAACAAATAGACTTTTCAATATCCCTACAACCTTCACAGTAACTTATGTAGTATTCTACAAAAGGCTTGGGTGCAATATACCAAGCCGTTTTAGTTGTAAGCTAGCAAGAGAATAATAATATGAAGAAGAATTAAAAACGGGCCGTTTTGAGCGGAATTTCTTTTCCTTGTAAGCCTAACATGCGTGATTTTTGTGCATTTTTAAATGTGTACAGCCTTATCAGCCAATAGTAAAGGTTTAAAGTGTTGTTTGAACTGAATCTTTACTGTTTAAAGTGCTTTTTGCCCGAACGTTCGATTAGGGTTTTGTGCAATTCCTTGCGATCCCTATTATGAACCACTATCGTGACTCATGATACAGTAATTGTTTCGTACAGCTTCACTTAACTTCACTTTCATTACTAAATATCTCTCTCGTGAGTAATCTGGCCAAATAAAATATGCATTCTAATGCACATTCATGTATTTATTGATTCCTCATTGCTTTGAAAACCAAGACTTAGTAATGAAAATTCTCTGCTCACAATGAAATAAAAATGAATATTTTCCATATTTAGTTCACGTCCGTTGAAATGCATTTACTTAGAAACAAGATAGAGCTTTTTTTTAGGATTATCTAGTTATTTCTTGTTTAATAATTCCATTTTGTGTACACTAACAGGAAAAACGTTAAAACTGTGATAAAATCGCAGAGAATAGTTAATGACAGTCCTGTTTTTTCTATAAACAAAAGCTTCCAGTGACTCAGCAGTAAGGTGTGTAACGCTAAAAACCGAGAACAGATATCTCATTGTGTAAAGTTTGTCATGTAAACAAATATAACAAAAAAATATTTATATAAGCTGAGCATTAATGATTTATTAGCAAAGAAATATTTGTTTTCCTTCTACAGTTCAACACTTCAATGTTAGAGAAATGCATCGAATAGAAGCGTTATATTTAAAAGTTTCTTAGTGATAATGATTATTTACTAACAGGAAAATACTTCTTAGGTCCAGCCTAGTGTTAGGTGCACCGAATAACCTGATACTGAGAGACTGTATTTGCTTCAATAGTTTCTAAAGTTCAGCCTAGTGTTAGATGCTTCGAATAATTTTAACACTGAGAGACTGTATTTGCTTCAATAGTTTCTAAAGCCCAGCCTAGTGTTAGGTGCACCGAATAATTTTAACACTGAGAGACTGTATTTGCTTCAATAGTTTCTAAACCCCAGCCTAGTGTTAGGTGCACCGAATAATTTTAACACTGAGAGACTGTATTTGCTTCAATAGTTTCTAAAGCCCAGCCTAGTGCTAGGTGCTTCGAATAATTTTAACACTGAGAGACTGTATTTGCTTCAATAGTTTCTAAAGTTCAGCCTAGTGTTAGATGCTTCGAATAATTTTAACACTGAGAGACTGTATTTGCTTCAATAATTTCTAAAGTTCAGCCTAGTGTTAGGTGCATCGAATAATTTTAACACTGAGAGACTGTAGCTGCTTCAGTAAACGGTTTGTATGGTATGTTTATAACTGCTGTTTATCAGGAAATGTGTCAGATAAACAGCAACAAGGAGATATATTTGGCAGCTATAATATGAGGAGAGAGTAATAATGGAAATAAATGAAACCTGTGTTGTGTGTTGCTAGCTTTCCTACTTCATTCGGACGTTTACATACAGTTTTATTTGTTTGTTTGTAATTATGCACAAAGCTACACAATGGGCTATCTGTGCTCTGCCCACCACGGGTATCGAAACCCAGTTTATAGCGTTGTAAGTCCGCAGACACACCGCTGTGCCACTGGGGGCACATACAGTTATAATTATGATTTCTAAGTTCGTGAGAAACGCTTTCTTTGGAAAAATTGTAATTAATAACCCAAAGCCTGTCTGTCATAAACAGTTCCTACAGTTTGCAAATGTCCAATCAACTAAAATTGAAAATAATATGCAAAATGACGAAGCAGTATTATGGGTGAGATAATAATATTTTAAATGTGACAAGTAAACTATTTTTTCCTAAAAAGGAAGCCATTCTTTATGAAGATTTGTAATAACGTAACAAGAATAAGAATTATAAGCTTCACGCTTGTCATATTTAGATTATTTTTTATCTGCACTCTGTTTATCGCGGGGAATCGAACCCTGAATTTTAGCGTTGTAAACTAAACTGCTAGCCTATCGAGGTGCGTATATGTGGGGGAGTACTTAAGCTTTATTGGACTTAATCTAAACTTCTCATTAGAAATCTATAACACGAAAAACTTACCAAGGCACTGAGCTCCAACATCTCCAGAAATATTTTGTTTCTTCCAAGTTTGCAAGCTAGCGTTAACGGAGTAAGACCAGATTTGTTGAGGATATTATCTCTGGCTGGCTTAGTCGGATGTCTTAGGGCGTACCTGTACATATTCTGTAATATAAGTAAAATCAAATAAAACTATAGATATTATATTTTCTGACTGACTGCTACCATCGAGACCTAATGATCAGTAATAATAATATCAAGCATATATCTTGGCTAAAAATAAATAAATTTAGTATGAGATCAAGATTATGTAACAACCCTTTCCCACGAAAAGCATTCATATATTCAAATATTAAAGATGTATTCAGATAGGGCATTGGTGATTTCCAAGTCGGGGATATCCCTCGTACTTATAGCATTGGAAAACAAAGGAATGTGGAACAACTTGGAGCGCAGGACCATCCAGAAAGAGACCTGCAACAAGTCTTATTTCAGCCGTGCTAAGCAAAGCGCGGAGTTTTGAAACAAGTGAGACACAAAGGTCATTGTCAAAAGCTGTACACTTATTTCAGGCAACATTAAGCAACATAAGCTAAAAAGATCTCCATCTCGAAAAGTCACTTGTATACAATTTGCTTTTACAGCATATCAGCATAGCAGGTGAAGAATGATATGTGTATTTATGCTATTCTATATGAAGGTATACTGATCAAGTCGCCCGAAGCAGCATCTATGGATTTCTTCGCGATTGAACTGTTGAAGTGCCCTAACCACCTGGCCCCTCTGTAACAAACACACCGCCAACTAAGAGTAGTATTCCATTCAAGGTTTCTTTCCTTGTCAATAAGAATTAACTCAAAGGTTTAAAAAAAAACGTTAAGCAAAAATTTTCTTAGAAATCAGTTCGATGTTGATGCGCACAATGTGCAATTTCAATAATATATATGTATTTAATGTGCTGTATTAATTAGTTTCTTTCTTATCTGCTCCCCAGTGGCACAGCGGTTTATCTGTGGACTTACAACGCTAGAAACCGGGTTTCGATACCCATGGTGGGCAGAGCACAGATAATTCATTGCGTAGCTTTGTGCTTAATTACAAACAAACAAAGCTATGCCGTTTCATCTATGATAGTTGAATGTTTTCTTTATTGATATGGTGAAGAGAACTTTGATTTCATGACTTTTTTATATTAAGAAGTAAAGTTTCGCTGCCTCGTGTTTTAGAAGCTATTTACTATGTAACTATATATATTCTACACTAGTTCACATTCTGAAGAAAATTTATATCCAAACATATCACGAATAGATATGATTAATGTTGCAGAATTTATTCTTTAGACAAACTTTAACTATAGATATTACATTTTTATGTTTTCTCTAATATTTGAAAATCTCCCGTTTCTCAAGCTGAGAAATCTTGGCTGAATTTCTGTTTAAAAAGGTTAGAGTTGATTTGGAAAGTCTGAAGAAGCCCCCAACTGCTAATCTAGGAGTTGATTCTACTTTTTCACCTCTACAATCCTTCTACTTAATCTGAAGTGGAACTTAGAGGGAAGATGTTTCCTCCTCAGTTGGAGAGAAGGAATTACTAGTGATTGTAGAAATGTCACCACTGAATCTACCATTAATAATAGACACACATGCAGAAGAATAGTTCTTGGTAGAGTCATAGAGAAGGAATTACTAGTGATTGTAGAAATGTCACCACTGAATCTGCCATTAATAATAGACACGTGCAGAAGAATAGTTCTTGGTAGAGTCATAGAGAAGAAATTACTAGTGATTGTAGAAATTTCACCACTGAATCTGCCATTAATAATAGACACGTGCAGAAGAATAGTTCTTGGTAGAGTCATAGAGAAGAAATTACTAGTTATTGTAGAAATGTCACCACTGAATCTGCCATTAATAATAGACACGTGCAGAAGAATAGTTCTTGGTAGAGTCATAGAGAAGAAATTACTAGTGATTGTAGACATGTCACTACTGAATCTGCCATTAATAATAGACACGTGCAGAAGAATAGTCTTTGGTAGAGTCATATAGCTATGATGAGAAGTAATAGTAGACCCATCTGCTATCAAAACTATGCTAGCTAACATAATTCAGTTTACCTTGAACAACAAATCTGTTGGGCACGAGCCAGTGAGAATGCCAAAGTTCCCTCATGCCAGTGTGACAGAGAGGGTGTGAAGTAATAGTAGACCCATCTGCCATCAAAACTATGTTAGCTAACATAATTCAATTCACCATGAACAACAAATCTGTTGGACACGAGCCAGTGGGAATGCCAAAGTTCCCTCATGCCAGTGTTACAAATAGGGTGAAAAGTAATAATATACCCATCTGCCATCAAAACTATGTTAGCTAACATAATTCAATTCACCATGAACAACAAATCTGTTGGACACGAGCCAGTGGGAATGCTAAAGTTCCCTCATGCCAGTGTTCCAAAGAGGGCAGGCATATTCAGGGACAATGATTTGCTGGTGAAACTACTGTTAGTCCAAATAGTCCATTAGACTCTATCCTGGAACATGTTTCTGAAGGAAGATGATAGGTATAGAGATTGGAAAGTGAAAGTAAAGTGTCAATGGGGTCAAGCATCAAATCAACATGAATCTGTCGAGACCTTCTACAGATCAGATACCTTGTCCATACCGTGGATGTCTCTAAGAAAACGGCCACTGTTGCTCTGGAGAGACACATGCTTGGGTAAGTGGTACCTCTCGTTATATTTCTTTTTTCCTGCTTCATTTTTTATTTGCGTTTAAAATCTATAACATATTAGTGAAATTGCTAATTTTTGTTGAGGTAAAATATAATTTAAAGCTCACATGTTTGATACATAGACTGTTACAGTTATTCTTTTATGGAGTCCTATTGTAGCTACAAATATGGGGTTTTCTTTCTTTAAAAGTGCCCCCCCCCAGTGGCACAGCGGAATGTCTGCGGACTTATAACGCTAGAAACGGGGTTTCGATACTCGTGGTGGGCAGATCACAGATAGCCCATTGTGTAGCTTTGTGCTCAATAATAATAATAAACAACAACAACATTTTAACACTCAATTAATCAAGTTCTCTTATATTATCCGTTTAAGTAACATCCTTGCCGATTTGTGATCCACTGCGTTACATTATTTTCATGTTGCTGTGAAATCGGACTTTGTCTCATTACTAGCACAAACCTAACAGAGAATTTCACATAAAAAGATTGGTTTGTTTTGAATTTTGCGCAAAGCTACACGAGGGCTATCTTCGCTATCCGTCCCTAGAGGGAAGGCAGCTAGTCATCACCACCCACCGCCAACTCTTGGGCTACTCTTTTACCAACGACTAGTGGGATTGACCGTCTCATTATAACGCCCCCACGGCTGAAAGGGCGAGCACGTTTCGTGGGACGGGGATTCGAACCCACGACCCTCAGATCGCGAGTCAAGCCCCCTAACCACCTGGCCATGTTGGGCCACACATAAAAGATTCTTTACATTCTCGCTGTTTAGAGTGATACCTGATAAATTAGTTTATTTATCAAGTTGAAACACTACACACGATTCTACATTTGTAGTTGATGATTACTGATAGCTATTTATCTCTTCCAATTGCTACGATGTTCACAATTGAAGTATAAAGAGCTGTCATGATAGCAACTTCTCATTATACCTGCTATGTGATTAACTGCAAAGTGACACTGGTAGCAAAGGACGAGGTGTAACAATAGTACTTTTCAGCTTAATTACCTGTAGATAGGTCAGTTTTTGCTTACTATGATGTTACGTCATGAGGTTAATTTTAGACTTTTAGTCCAATTATAATAATTCCTCTAAATTTAAACTTAGAGACCTAAAAATTAGCAGATTGTCCTTCGTACTTAAAAATAAATAAATCATATCTATTTGCAAATAAATGACAGTATTTCGTTGTTTGTAAATCTATGTCTTCTCAAAGTATTTATCTCGAAATAAACTCATTTACTTGGTCTTCCTTAAACTTAGGATTATCACAGTTTATTGATGGCGAATCTAACAGTAACAAAATCCCACACTAAGTAATTTTTTTAGTTAACTAAAGAAATTATCCAGTTTTCAAAAGTAAAAAAAGACTTCTTCATTTCTTATAGTTCCTCATATGGCCTCAAAATGTAACAAACACTTTTAGGGTGTTGTGTTTTGTAACACAAACCAACACAGCCGACTATCTGCGCTCTCTCCACGAGGAATGGAACTCCGGATTTTAGCGTTGTAAGTAATATAATTTGCCGCTGACCCACCAGGAGCCAAAGAAGGGTTTTTTATGATAATGATTTTTAAGTAATATATGTAATTTCGCGAAATATTTAGTATAAAACCTTTTAGCTTCTTTTATTTACACATATAATAAGATATATATATTTATAACTTGAAATATATTACATGTTTTCGATTATAAGATGCTTTACAAGTTACTTTGAAATATATGCAATATTGCTATGAAGATTTAACACGTTACCACCCACGATTATTTTTTCAGAGACACATAAACTTTGAATATGCCCCTTTAAAAACTATTTTTTCATAAAATACATATATAGTCCATTGTCCACGCACATCCAACATACGAGCAATACCTCCTCCAAACTCGCTACACATACTACAGCCCCTTTCCAAACACAACATCTATATAATGTCCCATTTTAAATTCAACACATATATACAGTCCATCTTCAGCACATACAGCCCCCCAGTGGTACAGTGGCATGTCTGCGGACTTACAACGCTAGAAACCTGGTTGCGATACCCATGATGAGCAAAGCACAGATATCCCTTTGTGTAGCTTTGTGCTTTACTTCAAACAAACAAAACAATCAGCACATACATGGTCCATATTTAGCACATACAGTATATATATACAAACCCTGTTCAACACGCCACTTGTGTACAAGTTAATCTTTCACGCCACACCACTTGTGTACAAGTTAATCTTTCACGCCACACCACTTGTGTACAAGTTAATCTTTCACACCACAC
>NW_013666999.1:56403-58020 GCF_000517525.1 Limulus polyphemus | reverse complement strand
AATAGAGAATACATTAGTAAGAAAAGTACGAATCGTTTGGTTCAATAGAGAATACATTAGTAAGAAAAGTACGAATCGTTTGGTTCAACAGAGAATACATTATTAAGGAAAGTACGAATCGTTTGGTTCAACAGAGAATACATTAGTAAGAAAAGTACGAATCGTTTGGTTCAATAGAGAATACATTATTAAGGAAAGTACGAATCGTTTGGTTCATTAGAGAATACATTAGTAAGAAAAGTACGAATCGTTTGGTTCAACAGAGAATACATTAGTAAGAAAAGTACGAATCGTTTGGTTCAACAGAGAATACATTAGTAAGAAAAGTACGAATCGTTTGGTACAACAGAGAATACATTATTAAGGAAAGTATGACTAGCTTAGTTGAACAGAGATGAATTTTTAAGGAAGTACGAATCGCTTGGTTCAACAGAGAATACATTAGTAAGGAAAGTACGAATCGTTTGGTTCAACAGAAAATACATTATTAAGGAAAGTATGACTACCTAATACAAGTTAGGCTTAACTCAGGTATGGAAATGTTAAAACTTTTAAGGATTCAATTTACTCTTCTTAAACTTCTAGTTGTATCAGCATTCATTTAGTTAAAGAAAGAACTTATCATCTTGAGGTTCTTAAAGGTTTCTATCCACCCGCCCTATCTAACATTAAGATAAAAAATCACGATTCTTTTATTTTTCATTAACTATAAAACAAACAACGGTTAGAATATATTGACAGGTAAGATTACAGTAGTTTTAAACAATATTTTCACGCACTTCTGAGACAAACATACCGTAGTACTCTTCTCCTTCTATAATATCCCAGGCCAAGTGAGGATATACGTTCAGTAGAGCGCGTGCAATGTTTGTGTGACGTGGGGTGTTACATAATAAAAGCACGTGCAGTAAGCTCTCTCCGAGCATTCCTCGCAGCTCAAGTTTCCAACACACACGTCGATCTTCGGGCTTAACGTTAGCGAGAATGGAAGCATTGTACATCAAGGTTTCCACTGAAATGGCCACCTGTTGAAATAAGATGTATAAAGCGAAATGAAACTGGGTTTCTTTCAAGAAACAGTACATGATGTGTGAAAGTTTAGTGATGATTTCAGCATTCATCAATAAAAGTAAATAAAAATCATATTTAAATTAAAAGTTACAATTATATCTTCTGGTCTGACATCTATATACTACTAAAACTCTGAGATTGTTTGTGTGTGTGTGCTTGTCTGTAATTAAATACAGCAAAAACGGCACAAATAGCGTAATATTTGTAATGAAATGAGAATAGAAACAGAATAAAACAAGTTTCGTTAAAATCGGGCCACGGGTTAACCCCATTTTTCGGGTCATTTTTAAGAAAATTTCAAAATGAATTTAGATACATTAAATAGCGCCACATATCGATTTATCTATCTATCTATTCATTTTCCACCTGATGAATCACTTTAAAATATCTTCTATACAACAATATATGCACAACAGAAAATAAATGATGAGATGAAAATGTGTTATAACGGCACGTAGAAAGAACAACAGTAAAATGGACCTACAGTATTATTGACTATTTGCAAATAGTAACTATGGAGATGAGGTAATAAAATAAAAATCAAGT
>NW_013666999.1:43596-56283 GCF_000517525.1 Limulus polyphemus | reverse complement strand
CAAGATCTTGAAGAATCTATCTATATACTACTAAAACTCTGAGATTGTTTGTTTGCTTATTTTCTCAGTCAAAAAATCATTCACACTACCGTTCGCACTCTTTGCGAAACTTCTTACTTCACTTTTTTGAAAAATGGTTTTTCCTTTTACTCCCGATCAATAATCAAATATCTTTTTTTGAATTATGAATAACACGAATCAACTGAAATATTTATTTAAATGATTTCAAAATAAACCTTCATTTCGGTGCAATATTGAAATTAGCTTGAATTCTTCATAACCTCTGAATAGTGGTTGACCCAACGGGTCACGGTGGCCTAGTATCCAATATTAATTCACGCTGTGTGTTTGTTTGTCCACAAACTCCTCCCACAGTTTGACGCTTTCGGGGCTAAACTTGGCAGGCGGTCTCGGCCTGGGGATTTTTGAACCCCATAGCAGAGTACAGGTATTTCTCTAGTAGTTATCACATTTCCTTTCTTTCTTTCCAGGGACACTAATCCCCGTCCCACCAAACATGCTCGCCCTTTCAGCCGTGGGGATGTTATAATGTGACGGTCAATCCCACTATTCGTTGGTAAAAGAGTAGCCCAAGAGTTGGCGGTGAGTGGTGATGACTAGCTGCCTTCCCTCTAGTCTTACACTGCTAAATTAGGGACGGCTAGCGCAGATAGCCCTCGTGTAGCTTTGCGCGAAATTCAAAAACAAACAAACGTATTTGATGAAAGGAATATTTAAGCTGTTATATACTATAATATCTACTTTTGCTGTTGAAACTTTAAATCCATATCAAACTTCAAATACAGCTTGCATCACAATACTCTAACAATGACTCGATTATTAAATAGACAAAACTGTCTTTTGATTTAGTTAAATCACGCAAAAAATATGCATTTAACAGAGAACTTCATAAAACAAATGTCCTTATATTACACAGGCCTGCGATGGTTTTACTGTCTTCAAACTTTTACATGTTCTACAGTAATTCCTGTAAGCTGAATCCGAAAATGATATCCATTTTTCTTCATCGCGTACGGATTTTTCACAAAACGTCATATGTACTTCGACATAAGCGAATAATTTTAATTGAAATCGGAGGCACATTTTGTTATGCTTAAAATATTGACAACCACTGGCTATAGATATCTCTAGACCAATCGCGACGTGAGAGTCTTATCGATCGTTCTACCTTTGTGATAGAAAAAAAAAAGAATAATATTTTCGAAATCTGCGTAGCTGAATTATGGAAAATCCGTTATTAAAACCAAAACAACTTTTATGAAGTTTAAATTCGTAGGCCTGTGTTATCAGGTAAATGTCACAGTGCCTTCAATCAGTTCGAGGTAGAGCTACACATTAGTAAATAGAAACGGTTGATTTCACGATTCGTTTATATTTGTTGCAGAGTGCCATATTGGTGAGTTGGTGCTTTACTACCAATATTTGTTTCCAAATCTATTTATTGCAAAAAAGAACGGCTCGGCATGGCCAGGTGGTTAGGGCGCTCGACTCGCAATCTGCGGGTAGTGCGAATCCCCGTCACACCAAACATGTTCACCCTTTCAGCTGTGGGGGAGTTATAATGCGACGGTCAATCCCACTATTCGTTGGTAAAAGAGTAGCTTAAGAGTTAGCTTTGGGTGGTGATTACTTGCTGCTTTCCATCTAGTTTTACACTGCTAAATTACGGACGGCTAGCGCAGATAGCCCTCGTGAAGCTTTGCGCGAAATTCAAAACAAGCAAGCAAGCAAGTAAAAAACAAAAAAAGTTTTCTAAACGAATAATAAAAAATACGTGTAATTCGTGCAAGCTTTTTTCTCAAACGATTTAAAAGCTGATTATAATGAATATGGTTTGAAATTTAAAAAGTCCTGTTACAAAGTTCAGTTGTACGTTGTTATCAAAACTGCCGCTTCTAACGTTTCATAAGGTAGAACAAAAGACACCTTTTTGTGAATTTTAGTGTGTAATATATACAATTTTGGCATATAATCAGAGCCGGTGCTGGTCAGGAGGGGGCCTAAAATGTCGTTACTCCCTCCTTCCTACGCAAATACCATCCAATACTCTAATTAGTTGGTACTGGGACTGTATATTATTGGACTACTAGCTGGAGTACCCGTCCCCTGGACGTAAGTTATGTAAATTCATGATTAGTGAAAGGTTATCTTGGGACATGAAAAGTTGCTTCTCTTATATGTAATTGTAAAAAACACAGAAAAGGCAGAACTGCAAAACACAAACTACAAATTTGCATGTATCTCCGCATAGAAAAAACAAACCTTCATGCAAAATTTGGTGAAGATTCATCATCAGAGGACGTAATAGTGGTAAAAACGCAAAAATGCCCATAAAAACCGCAAAACGAAAAACTTAAAATTTGTATGTACCAATTTTGGGGAAGATCCATCCACACCCCGCAAAGTAGTTACATGGACGTATAACATACAACAGACAGTACTATTATATTTATGTAGATAAACCATTCAAAGCCGATTCCAGCATTGTTAGATGAGCTTAGAAATTTAATCAAACTATTATCTCTAAGATCAAAAATTATATTAATCAATTGCAATTGGTACAAAAGTTTTGTTTTATTTTTATGTTAGTAAATAAACGTTTCAATGTTGTTCAAACATATTATCAAATAACGCTCACCTAGAACGATCAGAGTACTTACAAAATATATAGTATTTGTTGAACAAAATATATGGCGTTATTGTTTGTTTGTTGTTAAGCACAAAGCTTCATAATGAGCTATGTGGGATGTGCCCACTGCAGAGATCGAATTTTAGCATTATTAGACCCCAAGCTTACAACTTAGCCACCTGGATGCGGCGTTATTGTTATTTTGTTGTTAAGAATAGAAATGTATATAAATGATTTAATATTTACCATCGTTAGTTCCGATTACATCTCTCGTTTAAAAAGTGTAATCTCTAAATAATGACTTCTTTAGTAAGCTAAAGTGTTTCGTGAAAGTTTATAGAAATTAGTTGTAACCTATATTCACGCGCTTAAATATTTAATACACTCACTAGGCAACCAACAAACACAGATACAATATTAATAACTTCTCCGGATTATAATATTTATTACAGATCATAAAACTAAAAATTTGAAGTATAGTTGGAAAATCTCTTTTAATCTCTTCATTTCTGACACATATATGAATTATTTAAATAAATTTCCTAGATGTACTGGTTACGAATTTTGGGTCATTTTCATATTATTTTAGATTGCTGAGTTTCTTTGAAATTTTTTTTTTTTTTTTTTTTTTTACAGATATCCGTGGCTCAAGAAACTTTGTGAGTTTTAATTGATGTTAATTAATAAAACTGATAGATTGGAGCTAGGAAGTGTGACGTTCCAGTCCTTGCTCTGCCCTTTGTAAAACATGCCAGTTATCGCTCTCCTCTGTTTAAAACAAAAAATAAACAAAGTAGTATCTATTTGTTACATAAATAGGAGATAACATGACTTTACTACAACAATGGCAACTTTCGAGCAACCTTTCTGGCTGCTAATATCTAATAGTCTTACATCAATGATAATTTCCACTTTACAAAAAAAGCAAATTAATTTCTAGCTTATACTAAATTGTACAAAACTCTGTATCATCCCTCCACTTTGTTGAGACTATCACTTCAGGGTCGAGCTGAAGGAGAAATATTGTAACGAGCAAACATCCACATTATTAATATAAAATATCGGACAAGTACGGTACTATCACGGCAAGATAAATTACAAATTTATTGAACACAAGTTTTATCAACTATTACCTATCAATAATTAATAAGAAGCACCTGACTAGGATTTTGTACTAAATATCTCAATCTCAAATTCAAATACAAACATACATACAATAAACATTGTTAATATCAAATCACACAAAATACTAATAAAAAACACAGACAAAACAACAATAATCACATATCACATGTCTAACAACTTAACATGTTTGTTTCTTAATATAAAATGGCTCCCTTAATGTACATAGACGTTTTAATGTGAGCTAGCGTTTTTAAAGTATTATAGCTGAGCCAAAGGACAGATGGAAAAATAAATAAACGATAAATAAAACCATAAGTATAACCTTACAACATGAAGCCCCCCAGTGGCACAGCGGTACGTCTGTGGACTTATAACGCTAGAAATCGGGTTTCGATACCGTGTTGGGCAGAGCACAGATAGCTCATTGTGTAGCTTTGTGCTCAATTTCAAAGAAAACAAACAAATACAACATGAACAAGCTAGTACAAACTCTATGGAATGACCACTGTGACATGTACTATAATCTTAGGCCAAAAGAAAATATTAATACAAGATAACGACCTCTCACATCCTGTTCTTAAAGATATGAACTAAGTGCAGAATACTTACATAAAAATGCTTGAATAAATATATTATGTTTTCTAGTTATAAAATAGTAAAAATATGGCGATTTTCATCTGTTACTTTGGCCTTTATTATCTCAAAGCCTTCCTAAGTCAGGATCTTTAAAACTAAAATTAAATGTTTGAAATTAAATCTTTACCAATATAATCATGGTTTCCAGTAATAACTTCCTCAGATTAGATGACACTTATACAAAAATTATATGATACTTATATGAAAATTGGCCCAACAGTTAGTAAAAATTAACAAAAATAAATTAAAACTTTAAGTTAATGCAAAACTAAAATGACAAAAAGGGCAGAAAATAACTGAACTGATCATGAAGGGAAGAAAATACACAGAGATAAATAAAATGAAATTGAATTTTGGGTAAAGTGGTCCTAAACTGTGCATAATCGAAAGGCAAACTGAAGTTACGGGAAATAACAACATAAGTGGATTTATGGGCCTGGAAAGCATTGCATGGGAGGTTAACACAGAATGAACTCAGTATAATTACCATAAAATAAAATAAAACTCAACATCTGAGTTCAGATAGAATAAGGACTAATATTATACAGAATAAGGCACTAGATTAAGCAAGCTACCAGGTACTACTAAGTACACAGAATTAAACAACATCAGTCAAGATACAGAGTGAAAAACATTACAGAATACGATTTTACAAATTCTAAAACTGAATAAAAATTTGGAATTATCAATAACCTAATATAATGTAGTTGTTATTCTAACGTAAAACCCGTCTTCCGTGGGGAATAGAACCCTGAATTTTAGTGTTGTATGTCGGTAAACTTACCACTGATCCAACTCAAAATAGCGACATTAAATAAGGGACATTCTAGCAAAATGACATCTACATCTAAAATTGAGAAAACTGGTCAGTTAACGCACACGTGTATTCTACAAACAACAACAACAACAAGAAACTTGGAGTATATGAAACATATTATAGTGCGGCTAACTCGCAAGTGCTAAATTCAAAATTATTAGATCTCAAACAAATAGTGGTAACCATAACAACAAAAACAAAACTTAGTATAGTTACAATGGTACGGAATAAACAAATGGAAAGGCTCAAATTAAAATGATCTGGCATGGTCAGGTGGTTAGAGCTATCCGCGTGTCGCTGGATCGAAACCCGTTACAAATTACAAGTCGCTAATAAGGGAGTTATACTGAATTCTGGCCATAATTTAAAATAACTGTACACGGACACCACATATAGAGGAAAGGAAAACACTAACAGGATTGATTGATAAGGTAAAACTGATTTAAAAACCCATAAAATATAAAGGAAGTTAAAACTAGATGTACTACCGCAGATTCCTTGATAGTGTTCTGTTTCAAGAGTAAATAAAACGAAATTTAACATTAACAAATATTTTTATTTCTTGCTTTTGAAGTTCATATGTCATGCTGTGTTGTAGCCTACAGAGTGTGTTATTTTTCTCGTGATTCATGGCATGCGCACGTTGTACTGACGTCACGACAGTACAAATTGCAATGTCAAGCGTCCCTTAAGTGACGTCATTTTAGTGGCTACTGACTGACTGACTGTCTGGCTGATAGATAACACACTACTGTATAAGGGTACGAGTGGTTAAAACAGGTGACTCCTCCAGGCAACCTATTATGTAAATATACACGTATTATATATATATATATGTATAAATAATAAGCATTGAAAATATTTTGGCAAAGAGTCCTTTGTCAGTCCTAGTTTTCACCATAAAGTTATTGAGGATAATGCCTGCGGTAATAGCTCCGAAATGCGTTGAAGATATCCCATCTATCAGACAAAATCCAAACGCTGATGTTATACTAACCAGCAAAGATGGAAATGAGTTAAGGGTATGGAGTTGAGGGGTTACACGCACAATATCTCAACTCTTTCTGCCTTTCACTGTCTGCAGCCAGTTGTGGGAAGGCAGTTACCATTAAAAATTCTTATAGTTCGTAAAGTTGAAATAAAACCTCCCTTTCTCTTAAAAATGTCTTCAAGTATAACATGGGAAAGCCGAGACAAGCCCAGCTCTTTTAAGTTAATCTTTCCGTCCCGGTATACTGAATAAAATTATAATTTTAAATTTAACTACTTAAAAGCAGCTAACGGCCTCTAATGACACAAAAGGCATTTTCCGTGTCGAAAGTTTATTTTTTAAGATATTTTCATATTTATTATAAAACAATGAAAAAATTTTTGATTGCCAGTATTTGTAACCATTATTTTTTAGTTTATTTATGAATAATACAACATAATTACAAACTATTAAAATTCTTTCCAGCTGAGATATAATGATGCCTTTTACATCATACACAGAACAACACTATCAGAGTTGGATAGACCGAAGATATGATTTGATTAAATTCCCTTCTTTTATGAAAAATAGTCAACTTTGCTTTGTCTTCTACTAAGTTAATGTCCAAGTCTAAATAGTTAGCTTGAACATCATTACTGTTGTTTTTTTCTGTTACAAGTTGTTTCGGATATATTAAATTTGGTGTAAAATTCAAGTTATTTATGGAGATTAAGTCATCTGTGTAACGGAAAGTATACATGTATAAGTTAAGATTTAAACCTGTTTCAGAAGTGAATTTTCATAAAAGAACAAATACAAGTTGTAGAAAAATTCGCCCCCATTGGATCCCCACTGTTTGTTTATATAGTTGTTCGTTGAAAGTAACATAACTATTATAAACACAGAAATGAATCATATTTTGACACTGAATTTTAGTAAATTTAAATTTTGGAATGTTTATTTCTGTATAATACTATTAATTACATTAATTGTTAATAGGCAATTAAAATCAGCACTATAAAACAAAAATCATTTAATATAAAATAAGCATTAAAAATATTTTAGTAAAGGTTCCTTTGTTAGTTCTAGTTGTCACCATAAAGTCATAACGGATAATGCCTGTGGTAATAGCTCACAAATGCGTTGGGGATATTCCAGCTACTAGAAAAAGTCCAAACGCTGATGTTAAACCAGCCAACAAACGTGGAGAATCAATTAAGGGTATGGATTTGAGTGCTTCCACTCACAACGTCTCAACTCCTACTGCCCTTCACTATGTGCAGCCAGGAAGGCAGTTACCCTTAAAAGTTCTTATATTTCCTAAAGTAGAAATGAAACCACCCTAAAATTTTTACTGTATGAAACTCCCAGCTCCGCTCTTTCTCTTGAAATTTTTTAAAAGTATAACACGGGAAAGTCAAGACAAACCTAACTACTTGAAGCTAGACTTTTCGTCCCGGTATATGCCCGGCATGGCCAGGTGGATAAGGCGCTCGACTCACAATCTGAGGGTCGCGGGTTCGAATCCGCATCCCACCAAACATGCTCGCCCTTTCAGCCGTGGGGGCGTTATAATGTGTCGGTCAATCCCACTATTCGTTGGTAAAAGAGTAGCTCAAGAGTTGGCGGTGGGTGGTGATGACTAGCTGCCTTCCCTCTAGTCTTACACTGCTAAATTAGGGACGGCTAGCGCAGATAGCCCTCGTGTAGCTTTGCGCGAAATAAAAACAAATAATAACTGAAAAATAAAACTAACACAAAAAAGTAAGCTGTATTGCGAATATTTTTGTATTTTAACTTAGAAGTTCGATACCACAGATATCCCATTGTGTAGCTTTGTGCTTAACAAGAAACAAACAGACATTTTTGTTTTACATCAAACAAAACATTTTATAAAACTGAGCTAGAACATTGGCAGTGAATTCGGAAAAAACTCATTATAAATACGTTTTAAGGCTGTGAATTAATGTAAACTAATTTAAGTTTTAATAAATCATCTCAATATTTTGTCTGAAACAAGTTTAAGCCAATATTGTTAGTATTGCCTCAGTGGCTGTCGTTTATTTTATTGACGACCCCCAGAATACATTGCAATTTCATTTTAAAAGACTGACACCAAGTTTATCGAGGCTTTTAATGATATGTTAGTTTGCTACTACATACATTTTGATATTTTTTTATAGCCGATCCTTTCAGAAGATATAAGACCATCAAGAGAAAACATTACACATAGTTTATAACACTTAATTAGCACAAAGGCCATCCACTCAAATGTTGCTAATTTCAGTGAGTTCCTTTGATTAAAAATATAACATCAACTAGTCACACACACAAATTAAGATTATTTAGGTTTGTTATTTAAAGCGAGTGTTCATTAAGCTGCCCGAAGACATAATATTCTAATTTTCATATACATAGTTTTCTTTTCTTTTTATATTCATAACTTCAGAACGTTCTAGCTTACAGCTATTTTTAATTCAGTATACTAGTTCTTGACGTAGTCTTTCTTGTAGGTTCCTTCAAATTGTGCTATAAGAAAGTAAATAGAAGGTAGCGTTATGAAAGCATTTTTTCTCGCCACCTTCCAAGTAGTTACACAAATAATCTTGAAAACAATTGAGTCTTTACTCTATTCTTTTGTGTTCCCTCTAGTTCGGGATCTCCTGAGAACCATAGGGAAACTATAAATTACTCTGTTAGGCTTAGTAACTCCTGCTCTGCTTGATAATAATAAACTTCATTAATCATACTAGATTTTGAAATTAATATAACTTAATATGCTCATATGTGACCCCCAAAAATGGCATTGCTATAACCAACTAATTGCTAGGCTTGGCATTGCTATAACCAACTAATTACTAGGCTGAAATGAATTATCTGTCAAATTCAAAAAATAGTGTTTGGGTGGATTAATATACCTTAATATGCTCATATGTGACCCCCAAAAATGGCATTGCTATAACCAACTAATTACTAGGCTTGGCATTGCTATAACCAACTAATTACTAGGCTGAAATGAATTATCTGTCAAATTCAAAAAATAGTGTTTGGATGGATTAATATACCTTAATATGCTCATATGTGACCCCCAAAAATGGCATTGCTATAACCAACTAATTACTAGGCTGAAATGAATTATCTGTCAAATTCAAAACCCTTGAATAAGAACCAGAACGTTTGAAGTATATACTGTACTTATATATACCTTAATATGCTCATATGTGACCCCCAAAAATGGCATTGCTATAACCAACTAATTACTAGGCTGAAATAAATTATCTGTCAAATTCAAGAAATAGTGTTTGGATGGATAGTTTTGATTTGGAAAATAATAAAATAATTGATCTGTACATTTTCTTTTCTTGTATAATACTTAGTGCGCCTTATGTTACGTTAGCACTGAATGTAAACCTGTTCATCGAATTTGAAACAGTGTTATTTAGCTACTAAAGTTCTATGTAGAAATGAAATTATTAAAAGAACAACTAAGCTCATTACGTGAATATTTCACATGGCAACCAACTCACACGTATTAAGTCAATGGTTTGTATTATGTTGCTCAATGATCATTTTGTTTCTTCCGGTTTGCTTCAGCACTTGCAAATTATTCATACTCCTCCTATTAGAGAAAAGTAGTTAGATAATTGTTTTAAGAAAACATAAGATTTAAATTTTTAGTATAAATTTATTCAACTTTTAAAAACCGGAAGACAAGTCGCAATAGATATATTTGCTTTTCTACATACTCTTATTAATACAAGAATACTGCAGTTTGAATAAAGAATAAAAACATTAAAACTCCCCTTTAAAAAGGTTAAAATATATATTGATAGAACGTTTGAAGTCCATAATTATTTTTCAACCAGTAATCTGTTTTAGCTTTTGGAAAATAGCCTGCTATTAGTCAAAATTACGATGTCCAGGTTGTCATTATTGGATTTCAATAAGTTATAGATATTTTTAAGCTTCGTGTATTATTATATGGCCATGACTCTTCTTCTTCCTCAGGCGCCTTTCTTGTTTGTTTGTTTGAAGTTAAGCACAAAGCTACACAATGGGCTATCTGTACTCTGCCCACCACGGGTATTGAAACCCGGTCTCTAGAGTTGTAAGTCCGCAGACATATCGCTGTGCTACTGGGGAGCGTACCTTTCTTTGTTTGTTTGAAGTTAAGCACAAAGCTACACAATGGGCTATTTGTGCTTAGCTCACCACGGGTATTGAAACCCGGTCTCTAGCGTTATAAGTCCGCAGACATACCGCTGTGCTACTGGGGAGCGTGCCTTTCTTTGTTTGTTTGAAGTTAAGTACAAAGCTACACAATGGGCTATCTGTACTCTGCCCACCACGGGTATTGAAACCCGGTCTCTAGCGTTGTAAGTCCGCAGACATACCGCTGTGCTACTGGGGCGCCTTTCTTATTTCTGTTTCGAATATTAGGATTTAGATTGTAATTCTGTTATTAGTAATTTAAGTGCTCTAACGTTTCTACTTAGGGTGAAAAGATTTCTGTTTAAAAAAATGCCCTGTTTTAATTCCACATAAGCTCAGAAAATGGTTTTATGAAAAAAAAATGAAAATTATTTTCCTTTAAAACAATTACATGATGCTGCCTGTCTAAAAATAAAATAATAAACGAAGAGAATAAGCGAGAACTGCGTCTTTAAGAAAAATCAACACTTAAAATGTCAACAAGTGAAAAATAACAAATATGCATTAAATAAGTTTTCACAGAGATATGTTTAGTTTAATACTGTTTATCTATGAAAATCATCTCTAATTCCTTTTTAATTAAATGACCAATGTATTTTATTTGAGTTTTAAATTAAATTACTTTGCCCTTGAGAAACTATTATATTAATTTTCTGTCGCTATTTTGGAAAGATCACAGATTTTAAAAATCACAGATGGCAGCACAAGGGCTATAAATGAGTAGTGTACGATTTGAGTGCATTACAGTGCTTTCTTATTTCTTAAATCCATATAAGCAATATATTTGTATTACGTAACAAGAGGAAGCAACAAAAAATCCTGTTAAAATGATTCATACATCTTTTATCGAAACGTTGAAGCAACAATCACTGTACTATAAGTTATTACAATTTGTTAAATTTAAAACATTCAAAATTGGCCATACAGTCAAGCAACCTTGTAGCTGACCCATGTTAAGTTATATAGAATACATCACTGCAGACTAAATGTATTATTACTGGTTACTTTCAGTTTTTTTAAAAAGCTGTTTAGCTATTATTTGAAATTATGTTAACTGCTATTCAAAATAGTGCATTCTGACAGTTGCTCAGCTACCAGTTGAAACTCATGTGTATCAGCAGCTAGTTACTGTTTGACATGAGTGCATTCTGACAGTTGCTCAGCTACCAGTTGAAACTAATGTGTATCAGCAGCTAGTTACTGTTTGACATGAGTGAATTCTAACGGTTGCTCAGCTACTGTTTAAAACCAATGTACATAATGACACAACCAGCAGTGCTTTTACTTTCATGTGGTTACAACCGTTACAACTTTCATGCAGTTACTGTTTGATTTAATAAATTCCACGTGATACAACTGTAGGTTGGGTTTTTGTGGAATAATAATAGTAATTCCAAATTGTACTTCTAATTGGGTTTTGGTTCTCCATTCTATGTTTATTCTCCATTCTCTTATTTCTAGTCCCTCAATGACTTTTGCTTCACTGTGTAATAATGTTGTATACGTGTATTGAAAGAAAAAACTGTTAATGGGAAATAGAAGTGTATATGTGATTCAAATTCTCAAGGGTGAAATAAATTTAGTTTTCAAATATCTAAAATGGTAGTTTTCAAATTGTGATCCGTGGAACCTCAGGGTCATCAGGGGTTCCACACAAAAGTTACCTGCAATGGCGATTTTTTTTTCAGTTATTGGGTGTTAATCCGTCAGGGACCAAATGTAGTCTTATAAATCATAAGTCAGTCGATATTCAATCTTCTTCACACGGTTACAAACTTAAACAAATGAATACGTACTATTCTTAGCTATATAAATTTGCCTAGTTATATGTAGTAAGTATGATATGAGAGGAAGAAGGCAATATAGGCAAACTTCCAACGAATATAGTTAAAATATTTTCATTTTGGGCTTATTTCACTGGGAGAAATAACTTCGTGTTGTTACTTTTATAGAATACGATCTTGGCAGTTTGGCTAATTCCATTTTGCTTTGTTAATGTTCGAAGATTTTCGCATCATCCGAATATAAAGCTAATCCAGTGAAGCCGGATATCATATTTATTTACCAGTGTACCCGGATACTTTATTTATTTATGTACAGCGTAATAATTAGTTCAGTGTTAAATTACTTGCAAAAGAAGAAGCACATAACATTTGATAAAACTGAATTGATATAGATAAATTGAGAGAAAAACAAATATCTGAAACATAAATATTTTATTTCATTTCTTTATATACGCTGAGTGGTCACAAGTAAATAGATACCTAATTTCTCGTC
>NW_013666999.1:40883-42596 GCF_000517525.1 Limulus polyphemus | reverse complement strand
CTGAAAAAAAGTATAATTTTAAATTTAGCTACTTAAAAGTAGTTAACGACCTCTAATGACACAAAATGACTTAACTCCACACCATTAATTGATTTTCCATGTTCATTGGCTAGTTTAAAATCAGTATTTGGATTTTATCTGATAGATGGGATATCACCCAACCCGCATTTGGGAGCTATTACAACAGACATTATCTGCTATGACTTTATGGTGACAACTAGGACTGACAAGGAAATCTTTACCAAAGTCTTTTTTATGCTTGTTTTAGATTAACTTCATTATTGTTTTATAGTGCTATGGATAGCCAGTGTTTCTTGCTGCATTTTCTTTTACTTCGATGTTTTAATTCCCTTTGGCAAAAGCTCCAACCCTCCGTACATTTGGTGGCCTGGTCCTGGCAATGCCAAAGCCAAATCTCAATGACTGTTTAACTCAGAGTTTCCAGGTTTGCTGTTGGCAGCATTTGTGGGAGCTCTGATGAGATTTTGGTAACAATGGCTCCTTGCAGTTATGACTCCTGGTCTTCTTTACTCATTCTGAGCCTTTTGAGGATTGTCAAGATTAACCTTGTGTTTGTGATAAAGTGATATTATTGAAAATGGAAGTTGATCTCACCCTTTATTCTGGCCAGATATATAGCACCCCTCTATCCGGTAATGAAACTCCTTTTTAAAATCTGGGATTGACCTTTTGGCAGCAGCTTTGTATAGGAACTGAGGTTAGCTGGATGACCATTTATTTCTGTTGTGGTCAGGTGGGCAGTGGTCTGATTATCTCCTTGGAAATCTCAGGATTGGTGTCAAGGACTCTCGGTGACGACAGTTCGAAGCTGATGAAGACTTTTATCCATTATCTTTAGAAATTGTTTTCCCAGCATCACTGAAAACAAGTTTTCCAACTGAGTGGAAAATCTATTTATTCAAATAAATAGAAAAATCATTTTTGCGTTGACATTATTTTTCTGTTGTCAAACTTTGTATGATTGGTTGTTTTAGAGCAAAGACACATTGAGCTATCTGCTCTGTCCACCGCGAGAAATCGAACCCCGAATTTTAGGATTGTAAATCTATAGACTTACCGCTGTCCCACCGGGGGACCAAACTTTGTATATTTGTTTATATATTTTTTTGGAGCAAAGCCACATTGAGAAATCTGCTCTGTCTGCGGCGGAGAATCGAACCCAGGATTTTAGCACGGTAAATCCGTAGACTTACCGATGTCCCACCGAGGGAACAAACTTTGTATGTAAAAATTCACATGTGCTTGAAATTATATATGCACGATGAACTTAGGTCTACACCAAGTTTTCTTTAAACATAGTTAGCATATTACTTGTAGAATTAAAATAAAGACCAGTAAATATTTTTAGTGGTAAACTTATCTTGTTGATTTTGTAGCTGAAATCCACACCATGAGCTGTTTGAGTTCTATGGGTCCTTAATAATAAAGAAAAAAATATCCACATACTTCCAACCAGTCACTGATGAGCCTCTCAAGAACTGGATATTACCGGAATGAGAGGTGGATGAATAGGTTGAATCTGATAGCGAGATCACTGTGTTATATAGCCTTGTCTCAACTGATGAGGGTTGCAAGTTTGTTGGGGAAACTTTAGTAAATCATAAAAGTACGAAATTCTTAGACGTTCAGTCCCATATATCAGTAAATATTCTTTATATATTAAAAATCAACAGGCCTCTATTTTGTAGATTG
>NW_013666999.1:37659-40127 GCF_000517525.1 Limulus polyphemus | reverse complement strand
GTAAGACTAGAGGGAAGGCAGCTAATCATCACCACCCACCGCCAACTCTTGGGCTACTCTTTTACCAACGAATAATGGGATTGACCGTCACATTATAACGCCCCCACGGATGAAAGGGCGAGCATGTTTGGTGGGACGGGGGATTCGAACCCGCGACCCTCAGATTGCGAGTCGAGCGCCTTATCCACTTGGCCATGCCGGGCCCATTAAAATTGTTAACGCGAGTAAAAGAACAGGAAATATTTTAAGAACATCAAATAAATCAAGTGTATTGGAGTACGCTCGAGGTGAGTATGACGTAGTTGTCTATTCAAATTATTTTGAGACCTTAACAAGAGCCAGTAATGAACGAAGCGTCTATATAAAACGGAGGTTGAACATTCATGAGCTGAGACAGGGAATTAATCAGGTGAGTCAATATTATAAATTATTCTTGTTTTTAACTTTTAATCCAAATATTGCAAGGATTAGGGCCCCGGCGGAATAATGTGATAACAACATTTTAATCACTTCTTTCTATGTGAAGATTAAGCATCAAATTCTCAAATTTATTTTATACAAATTTGCAGTTTTTATTATATTGAATTTTGAGTTTACGTTTTTAGCCTTCTTGAATACTAATCGTTTGTTTATAGAGATAAGATTGAAATTCATATTCTTGACACAAACTTCATCGTATATTTTATATTTAGCACTTATTAATGATTTTTTTTTGGGGGGGTAGAGTATTATTTAAATTCTAAAAGTACACGCCTTTGTTAATTTGCAAAATATACACATAAAAATATATTAAAAGATGATATTCATCCTGAGTAGTTAGAGAAAGTATAGCTTATTGGTTGGTGTACTGGGCTATGTATCTGCAGGTTCAAACCTAAGGGCAGTGATACTATTAAACACTGCACTTTCAACTGTGGGTGCATTATAAGAGTGGCAGTTAAACCAGTTATTCAGTTCATAGCTTGTCAATGCCCTCTTGGTGGAGGGTGCATTTGGCTAGTTGACTTACTTATCACGCGTAGTTCAAAATCAATGATTGTTATCAGTGGACATTAGACGTCTCTGACTCGACGATTTAACTTCTTTTCACGTATGGTACAATATTATTGAAGCTGAAAATGCCAATACCACTTCTTGTGCAACTAAAATAGTTTTAATGATATAAAGTATTAGTAATATGTTTGCAAAAAATGTAAGGATATACATATATATATATACATTTTCTAGGTCATTTATATTCCAAGTATGGAAAAAAGTTTACTAAATGAATTGAAAAATTTCAGATGCTTCGTTATACAAATTTACCAGAATGGGGTTAATAATAAATATTTGAACAAAGTTTTAAAATTGTAGGGGGCCGAGTACGGCAAGTGTGGTTAGCATGATAACTTCTGGCTCAATGGTTCCAAGATACAGGGCCCCGGCATGGCCAGTTGGTAAGGGTGCTCGACTCGCAATCTGAGGGTCGCGGGTTCGAAGCCCCGTCCAACCAAACATGCTTGCCCTTTCAGCCATGGGTGCGTTATAATGTGATGGTCAATCCCACTATTCGTTGGTAAAAGAGTAGCCCAAAAGTTGGCGGTGGTTGGTGATGACTAGATGCCTTCCCTCTAGTCTTACACTGCTGAATTAGGGACGGCTAGCGCAGATAGCTGGGCCTGTGTGTTATTAACAGGAGCGATTTTCCACCTTCTTTACTTCGGACTGTGCTTATCCAAACTATCATATATTTTCAGTGGGTGTACTTTACTGGACTCTTACTTCCCATACAAAATTTCAAATCAATCCATTAAGAAATACCTGAGATATAACATCTCTAATTTCGATTTTTTTCTTCGCACCAAAAGTACGGAAACTTTATTTAAGTATGTTTTTCCAATTTGGTACACCGATAGATCTTTTAAGCCTACAATTGGGAGTCTCATTTGGTGTAAATACGAAGAACATGTGCAAAGTTATTTAACAAAAACCGCTCAAATTTGACGAAAATTTTGCGCACGCCTACTCAAAAAGTCACGTGAGCTATCGGTATAAAATTTTTACTGCAGCTTCACCTAAGAGTAAAAAATTAACCTTTTTTAGTTTTTTGTCATTCGGATTAAATGACAAGAAACTGTTAATTTAAATTCCATGGCGTTACTATAAAGGATGTTATTAACACTGTTATAGAGAGGAAAAACTACCACAAAATATTTTAAAGAATGTGAACATAAAGAATATTTTTTAAAGAAAAAAGACTGAGTGTGCGATGTAAAGGAATGAAATCAAAATTGGCGGCCAAACTGGTAGCTACATTTATAACACTGATAAGAATTTTACAGCAAATATTCATTCATTAGTAAGTCAGGCCGCGTATTTTGTTTTATCCACCATCATGCACGAAACTGAGCAAAAAACGCGGCCTGACTAACTAATGAATGAATATTTGCTGTAAAATTCTTATGAATGCTACAGTCCACCGATGGGAC
>NW_013666999.1:34688-36855 GCF_000517525.1 Limulus polyphemus | reverse complement strand
TAATTATCGCTCTTACGATTAATCAAATTGTACATTCATCCTGATAGTGTTAATTATCGCTCTTACGATTAATCAAATTGTACATTCATCCTGATAGTGTTAATTATCGCTCTTACGATTAATCAAATTGTACATTCATCCTGATAGTGTTAATTATCGCTCTTACGATTAATCAAATTGTACATTCATCCTGATAGTGTTAATTATCGCTCTTACGATTAATCAAATTGTACATTCATTCTCATAGTGTTAATTATCGCTCTTACGATTAATCAAATTGTACATTCATCCTGATAGTGTTAATTATCGCTCTTACGATTATTCAAATTGTAAATTCATTCTGATAGTGTTAATTATCGCTCTTACGATTAATCAAATTGTACATTCATCCTGATAGTGTTAATTATCGCTCTTACGATTATTCAAATTGTAAATTCATTCTGATAGTGTTAATTATCGCTCTTACGATTAATCAAATTGTACATTCATTCTGATAGTGTTAATTATCGCTCTTACGATTAATCAAATTGTACATTCATTCCGATAGTGTTAATTATCGCTTTTACGATTAATCAAATTGTACATTCATTCCGATAGTGTTAATTATCGCTATTACAATTAATCAAATTGTACATTCATTCTGATAGTGTTAATTATCGCTCTTACGATTAATCAAATTGGACATTCATTCTGATAGTGTTAATTATCGCTTTTACGATTAATCGAATTGTACATTCATTCTGATAGTGTTAATTATCGCTCTTACAATTAATCAAATTGTACATTCATCCTGATAGTGTTAATTATCGCTCTTACAATTAATCAAATTGTACATTCATTCTGATGGTGTTAATTATCGCTCTTACGATTAATCAAATTGTACATTCATTCTGATAGTGTTAATTATCGCTCTTACGATTAATCAAATTGTGAATAATTATTATTTGCTGCTGAAATGCCATTTTCGTGAAATAATTTAACCAACGATCCCAGCTTTCCACTTGTAGTAACTGAATTATTCCCTGAGATTCTCTTTCTTTGCTCTTACTTTCTCAAAACTGGCTGTTATAGTAAATGGTAGTTTTAGATGTAGGATGTTGTAGGTTTAAGATCCATATATTTTCTTGATCTTTTTAATGGTATCATAATATTAACTAACTTCACGTATGAGGCTTAAGAATAGAGACCTAATAGATCACATGTCCACTATTGTGTGATCTTAACTTTAACAGATAGTTATTTATCTTACAAAGATAAGTTTTACATTCGTCACATTCTGTGCAGCTTTGCTAGGGCGGACGTGGCTCACTGGCTATGAATCTGAGGGACATTGGTTCGCGCTCTGCCCCCCCCCCCCCAATTTAGGGTCATGGGTGCATTATAGAGTGACAGTCAAATCTACTATTAGACTAGAATAGTCTAAAATTTGGCGGTGGGTGCTCTTGACTAGCTGCCTTTCCTCTTGTCTATCAGTCCAAATTGGGTCGACTAACGCAAATACCTTTTGCGTAGCTTTGCGCGAATATCAGAAATAAACTATATTATAACATCATACATCCTCAATAATCAAGTCCGAAGATGTCAGGTTGTTAGGCTAAGGAGTTCACAAAAACCGAAACGGCAGGGTTGCGTATTGATTTAGTGTAGTTTAAATGTTCTTACATTTGTTATATTTCGTCTTATTGAAATAAAGCTATACATAATTAAAATTTCGTGTTTTTCTCCCACAGAAACAACGACTGTGTTAGAGCTGCACTTGTGTGTTCTCGAATAGAAAGCAACTATATACACGACGCACAAATAAAAGATTCTATGTGAAGTTACGGGCGATGAATAACCGTATGTATGTGCAGTGACGAGAGAGAATCTTATCATGGGCTGAAAGAAGTTTGATAGAAACGGTCTAAAACGTTGCAGTTTACTTTACGAAAGTTTAACGTGTATCACGACAGGATACAAAATCAGAATCATAAGTCAGAGTGGAATTAATAAATTAGCAGCTCGAACAATGTTTAATTTGTATTATCACATCAGTTATGGTGATTGGAGAGAAAAGATTACCTTCAATAATGCTTACCTTTAAGCTTCTGATTTATGCATATATGTATATGAAATAGTCATTGTTTAATATATATAAACACACACACACACACACACACACACACAC
>NW_013666999.1:28497-34029 GCF_000517525.1 Limulus polyphemus | reverse complement strand
ATGCATATATGTATATGAAATAGTCATTGTTTAATATATATAAACACACACACACACACACACACACACACATATATATATGTAGAGAGAAAGAGAAAATAGAAGTACCAGTGATGTTCAATAATACCTTGAACAACCAGTATAGAATACGCAATAGAGGGCAGATTCTTAAATAGATTCCTTTAGATTAAGATTTCCCTGAACAAACCACCATCTTCAGTTGAATAATTTTCAGACTTTAAACCAAAAACTCGCTATACTGACTTTGTAACTAGGGCAGCGGGAATGATTACAAGTATTAGCAGAAGATTTTAAAACATTCGTTTGATGAATTCATTTAATTTTAATTCGTTCAGATTAGTGGTTTTCAAACTTTTACGTCCGAGGGCTACTTCGGCGGGGCAAAAAACCCCGCGGACCATTTACTGGTCCTACCCCACCCACTTTCGCATAAAAAAAAACCTAACAAAAATAAAACACACCAATGACTTGCAATTTGGACCAACCCAAGAATCACATGGAGGACCCTCACGGACCACCATTAGTCTGATGACCACATTTGAGAACCACTGATTTAGAGCTTAAGACTCTAGAAATACTGATAATTCTAACTAACTACACAGTCACGATATCACTGCGCAAATATGAACTTCGTACCGTTGTATAGCTCCAGAAATAAGTTATGGTAATTGGTATAGCACGTTATTCAATGCTTAGCATATCTACACGTAAAACACTAAACACACAGTTTGGACTTTGATCTGGGCTTTGAAATAATTCCTTTGTGATTATAGAAAGGTTTAATAAAAGTATTAGTTATTATAGATTCCAGAAAGAAAATAGCACTAGTCATATAATGCTTGACATCACCCAGAGATTACTTTTAAATAAGTGAAGTAGATAAAGAAAACGGACTTACAATACAAAAGTATGTACAGTAATTCTAAAATAGTTTGTAGACGGTGAAAAACATAGATGTGGATACAGAGAATTGTTCTTTATCAATCTGTATAAAGATGTGTATATCTTAAACTAGGATTCACAGTGTTCTTGATGAATCTGTATAAAGATATGTATATCTTAAACTAGGTACACATCTTTATACAGATTGATAAAGAACACTGTGAATCCTAGTTTGTAAGATATACACATCTTTATACAGATTGATAAAGAACACTGTGAATTGTCTTACAAACTATAATTCACAGTGTTCTTTATCAATCTGTATAAAGATGTGTATATCTTAAACTAGGATTCACAGTGTTCTTGATGAATCTGTATAAAGATATGTATATCTTACAAACTAGGATTCACAGTGCTTTTGTCAATCTGTATAAAGATCTGTATATCTTACAAACTTAGATTCACAGTGTTCTTTATCAGTCTGTATAAAGATATGTATATCTTACACTAGGATCTACATTCTACAGTCTTCTTTATTAATCTGTTTAAAGATGTATTTATCTTATAAACCAGAATTCACAATGTTCTTGATGAATCTGTATAAGAATGTGTATATTTTACACTAGGATCTACAATGTTTTGTCAATCTGTATAAAGATGTGTATATCTTACAAACTATGATTCACAGTGTTCTTTATCAATCTGTATAAAGATATGTATATCTTACACTAGGATCTACAGTGTTATTTATTAATTTATGTAAAGATGTTTATATCTTACAAACTTGGATTCATAGTGTTCTTTATAATCGTCTATAGAAAGGTGTCAACTTTACAAACTAGGATACACTGTGCTCTTCCTTTCAGGATAAGCTATGGTACTATGGAATTGAAACCAAAAAGTGGTAACAACTTATAGCTACTAAAAATGGCTAATGTTAAGTAGGTGTTTTAATGCTCATAACGTTTCGGTCTTGTACGACTTTTCTCTGGTGAGTTTTCGTGGTATACGTTTTCTTCACTTTCTTTTCGATAAGCCATGTATTACAGAACTTTTAAGATAATTGTATTTTTGTACACTTAAATCTGTGTGTTTCATTTATTTATTGTATTATTGTGCTGTAGAGTAACTAGAAATACACATGTAAATACATATATGTGCACCTGGTGTGAGTGTGAAAACATTTTTGAATCCTACCATAACGGATCTCAGCCCATAAATATAGAAAAACGGCTTATCGTGACGGAAGGGAACTTAATCTGCACGTGAAATACACACTAATCTCTTTAAGCAAGCTAATTTGGAAAATTCTTATAAATGTTTATTTATGCTTTTATATGTCCTACTTTGTTTCTCAGATACAGGAAGGTAACATGTACTGAAAAATACAAAACATGCCATAATAGTTAAAACCTAGATGTGTAGTGAATATACAGTCATTAATCAACTACAGTTTTCGTTTTATCTACGTTACCTTTTCCTAGAACTTATACAGATATCCAATCTCTACACAAAACTTTTCAAACTGAGAGCCCTTCATATCCCTTCTGTGACTCGAGGCTAAGTACGACGGCTCATAACGCTAAAAACCGGATTTCGATACCCGCAGAGCACAGAGAGCCCATTGTGAAACATTGTGCTTAACAACAAACAAAACTGTTATCATAAAAATGGCTTTGCAGAATTTAAATCTGTTTAACTGTTTGTATCTCTAATGAAAAGCAATGGTTGAAATTACAACCAAATATTTGGGTTATTATGACAGTATATGTAATATGAATTTATGCCAGAGTCACTACTTAACATACATTTATAGACGCACAGCAGTTTACACTAAGCTACAGATGTACAACGTTCACTAATACGAATACCTACATGAAAGTGGTACGTATCATACATAAATCTTATATTTAGAATAGACGTGTTTTTTCAGGTAGTCATATTATTTATTCAATGGGGGTGAACACCTTCAATAGATAACTAAACGTAAAATCGTTGCTATTTTTACTAAGCAACTTCTCGAAGACTACTTCCACAATCAACTATAGAGCTTCCCAGAAACTTAGCTTTATATTTTCTGTCTAAGACACTTACAAAGGAAAATTTAATTACGTTTCCTTGGGAACATAATAATATTATAATACTAAATGTACTTTCGCAGGGTCCCCGAAGGTGTTCTGTTCCAGGAGTAAATAAAACCAAAATTAAGAGTAAACAAATACTTTTATTTCTTGCTTTTCAAGTTCATATGTCATGTTGTGTTGCAGCCTACAGAGTGCATAATTCTTCTCGTGATTCATGGCATGCTCACGTTTTACTGACGTCACAACAGTACAATAGGCCTGTCAACTTTGCCGACTTCGGCGGAAGTTTCCGGATCTCCCGATATCAACCTTTTTAATATTTTAACAAAAAGAAAGGAGTAGTAAAATTCAACTTCACAGAGTGCCAACCAGGATAAAGTAAATATTTACCGTGTGATATGGTTGTACTTTGTTGTGTTATACTGTCTGCTTGTTCTACCACATTCCAATGGTGAGAACGATCGATTTAGGGCAGTATGTGCCCTTTTAACTCAGATTCCTCACCCAGCAAGCAAGTATTGAAAGATGCCAAAATTGCATCATACAAATATAACAAAAAACATTGGCAGATGACCATGATTCTCTTAGTATATAAGCCCACTGTAAATGAAAAAACAACAAAAACAACAACATAATTTCAATCTTATATGTGTAAATAAATGTTTGAACTTCCCAGAATGCATAAAAGTGGATATTTTTTTTCTAAATTTCTGGTGGAGCATGCCCCCCCCCCCAGGGAACGCTAATCGCTGTTGCAGTGCCTCCACAAAAGGTCTTCCGATTTGGCACCTTTCAATGTTGACAGGTATGGTACAAATTGTAACATTAAGCGTCCCTTATGTGATGTCATTTTAGTTTCTACTGACTGACTGACAGACGACATACTACTGTATAGTGGTTAAAACAGATGACCCTTCCAGGTGACCTTCGGCCCCCTTTCGGGGGTAATATATCAATGGAACTTCAGTAGAATTTGCAAGTTTTCTTTTTTCTTCATTTCGACCTTAATCTTAGCAAATTAGGGGTCAGCCGGTAACTGTTGTAAGCCAAGAGCGTTTTACACCCGGATGGCTAGCCCAGTCAACAATCATATGGGATGAGCGTGTTTGGTGGGAGGGATTCGAACTCGCGAACCTCAGGTTGCGAGCGAGTACTAATTTGCAACCGGTATTGTTGACTACTGTCAAAAATATACAATCGAGATTAATGTTCCCAAAACAAAACAAATTCTGTTTCAAAAATCAACTCAAACTTTTAGAAATCTTCCCGAATTATATCTCAACAGAGTTCTTCTAAATGTCTTTTCATCAGCTAAATGTCTTTGGAATAACTTATGATTCTAAATTAACCTGAAATAACCACATTACAGAAATAAATAAAAAACTCCTGGAAACGAGCAAATTTTGTTAACAGATTAACAGCTAAAAATACAGGAGCTACACCCGAGAACATACATACACAATATATTAGACCAATTACAGAATACGCATGTCCCGCTTGGACAAACTTTACAACTACACATATCAAAAAGCTACAAACAATTCAAAATTAGATAATAACTACAGCTTTTAGAGTACCAAGATATACAAATTCTACCTTCTTGCACAAATATTCAAACATTAAACCCATAAAACTTTGATAAAATCCAAGTAAAATTGATTTACTAACTGATGATGATGATGATAGAGTTAATTATCTCTCCCCACTCAATTTATTATAAGAACAAGTTTGTTTGTAGTTGAGCCCAAACCTACACAAAGGGCTATCTGTGCTCTGCCCACCACGGGTATCGAAACCCGGTTTGTAGCATTGTAAGTCCATAGCCATACCGCTGGGCCACAGGAGGGCAATATAAGAACAAGACTACCTACACTAACTAGACTTTAGAATTATCACTTCAATTTAGGTACCACTTGTGTGTTTAAAAGGGTATTTATGTCTAGTACGCGTTGGTAGCTATATTATGTGAAGCAAGGAACGGTTTGCTTCTGAACTGTTTGCTAACATAAACAACCAAATGAAGCGAAATACTCTAATATGAAGTGTTTATGAGTGTATGTAATCAAATTAAGAGATAGCACTAAATGCTACAAGTATATTAGTCAAGAACATGGCCCTGAAAAGGTGAAGCAAAATCAGTGTTTACCCAGTGTATCACATTTTATGAAACCTGATTCGCGGGTAATATCTGTAGCATTTAATTGCTCTTCAATAATAGTCACGGAGAAAGGATTTGTTTGTTTGGAATTAAGCACAAAGACACACAATGAGCTATCTGTGCTCTGCTCACCCTGGGTATCGAAACCCGGTTTCTAGCGTTGTAAGTCCGCAGACATACCGCTGTGCCACTGGGGGGCTCATGGAGGAAGGAGGAATTCTACTGGGAACCATACCTTCCCAACTCGCCCCCAACGATTGAATACCGATCCAGAACAGACAACGATTGCCTCAACCATCAGGCCATGCCAGGCCCAGCGATTAAGATACGAATCTTAAAACGATTACTGTAATATTCAAGTCTGATTAGCAGCTAATTCTAAATCTA
>NW_013666999.1:17771-27782 GCF_000517525.1 Limulus polyphemus | reverse complement strand
TCCAAAATTAATGAAATATGCCCAGAAAGTTGTAAGCAAGTAACAATGTGTAGTTTAAAATTAAAATTACATTACTTCCAAAATTAACGAAATATGCCCAGAAAGTTGTAAGCGAGTAAAAATGTGTAGTTAAGAATTAAGATCACATTACTTCCAAAATTAATGAAATATGCCCAGAAAGTTGTAAGCGAGTAAAAATGTGTAGTTTAAAATGAAAAAAAAAGGCCTATTGTACGCAGAATGAATTAGTTAGCAGACTAACTTCTTCCATTGGCAATAAATGTTGTAAAAATAAGAGTGATTTATTTTATTCTTCGCTTACCTCGTTATTACGTCGGTGACGTGCTTGTAAATATTCAATTTCTGGTATTAAGGCTCCTTCGCCGTTTTCGTACATATAGTTTTTTAGCTCTTTTCGGGCAATTACTTCTACTTCCCCGATGCCTCCACGATTAAAAGCTTCGATAAGAGAGCCCCCTTTTCGATAATTTGCGAATTTATAAACTTCATAATCTTCGTCCACATCGGCTCTACTGATAATATCGTCCAACAGAGTTGATGCCACCGAAGAGGGTGTGTTGTTTTTTCTATGGGATAGGACCGTGGTGATGCGATTCCCCATTATACACAACAACGTTTCCCAGAAGTTCTAGAAGGCTGGGTAGAGGAAGGACCCATAAATCTTCGAGTTGGATAAACTATTATAAAAGAAGATTCAAATTTACGAGCGCTGTAAAACTTTCTACATGATTCTGTAAAATGATTTCTTGAGTCCACGACATTCCTATACATTTTATAAGTCGAATTCCCATGTACTGCTCGACTCTCTACATATCTACACATGCGCATTCATAGCATGTGAGAATACAGACTCCACAAAGTTTCGTGTAACATACGTTGAGGTACCCGATATGTAAAGATTTTAGCTTCTGTTGCCACGTGTGACGTCATTGGCTCTTTCATTCAACGGGCACTTAAACAATGCGATTCCTTGCAGTGGAAAAGGAAACAAGGTCGCACTGTGTTTTGACGTAGGTTAGTAAATCCAACAGCTATCTCTTGGGAAATCTGGCTGCTGACCTGTCAATAAATAATGATAAGACACACAATCGAATGAGGACTGAGAACTGTGTTTAACTCAGTATAAAATATAATTTGTATATATTTTTTATATTTCACCATATTAGGTTGTAAAAGAAATCACACATTGGTGTCGTCAACTCCCCTTCAATACACGACATATATATATACACACATATGTGTATGTACTTATATATACATCAAATACATAATACGTAGCGCTCTTCCTCTTGTACTTTATGCTGAGACATATTGTCGACTGTTATATTAGTTCATATTTATTGGTCATACAGTTTTGTTTTTATAAAAAACAGCAACATTATAAGCTGTTAATTAGGAATATAAGCGATAAAAAAATGAGTTCGTAAAAAACTCAGAGAGTAAAACTTGTTAAGGTCATAAATTCCAATATCTATATTAAATAAATATTATCTAAAATATTTTCAAAGTTATCATACTCAGTAAAGCTAAACGAACAGTATGAAAGAATCTTAATTATTACAAAATAACTGGTTGAAACTTGGGATTATTAAATGCAACAGTAATGTCACGTAGTTTATAGCTATTAAGTATGGAATTATTTTGGAACGTATAGACGGCAGTTTCTCGCCTGATGCTTGTTCGTAATTAAGCACATAGTTACACAATGGGCTATCTGTGCTCTGCCCACCAAGAGTATCGAAACCCGTTTTCTATCGTTGTAAGTCCACAGACATCCCGCTGTGCCTCGCCTGATGATAAACGTTTTTACTAGAATATTTATTAAGGCTTAGCAGTATAATGGTTTTTTTTTATCCTGCATGAACAGTTTAATTGAAAATTGTTAACTTGGGGTTTCAAATACTTCGAACTGATGTTCGAATTTATGTATTTTTGCTTACGAACCGTTTAAAAATATCCCAGTTTGTGCTATTCTACACGATTAAATTTGCTTACAGTTTGAAACTAAGCTTAAACAACCCAGGACAACAAAAGCGAGTTATCTTTTTTGTTTTGGAAATAAAGTCGACCATATAGCTCTCTTATTACTATATATATATATAATGTTTCGTACGAGATAGATGGTTGAAAATAGCAACAACAAACAAGCAAATAAAAACTAGAATCACAGCAGTCTCGTTCGTCACGTTCCCTTACAGCTCCAATCGACTTTTGGGGCCTTCGATTTACATAACCTTGTGCTTGGAAATAGTAGATCCGAGACAATAGATACTTTGTGGAGGAAAATTGGGAAATTATAATTGGGACAATTCTTTGACAAAGCTTGAACTCATAAAAGTTCGCAGCAGGACAAAAGTTAAGAAGCAGACAGAGAAACAAAAACAGTTTTCAGGAATATAATCTGGAATTTAGTTTTCACTTCCACAAGTGTAAACGGCCTTTCGTCTTTCATATTTCTACCTATATATTATTTATAATATTATATCTAAGTTTATAGCATAGTGAAAAAGACCTTCATGTAATCGTTCCTCACCGTTAACACTGCTACTAGTGCGAATCAAATATATTACTCCAGTATGAAGTGGAAGAGCAAAAATCAAAACTGGTATGGATAGTTTGTATGTGGGGGGAGTGATGCCAATTTGTACGGTCAGTGATTTGTTTTGTTTTTCGCGTCAAAACTACACTAGGGCTATCTGCGCTAGCAGTGCCTGATTTAGCACTGTAAGACTAGAGGGAAGACAGATAGTCATCACAACCCTCCAAACTCTTGGGCTACTCTTTTACCAACTACTCTTTTTCTAGTTGGATTGACCGTCACATTATTACGCCCCAACGGCTGAAAGGGCGAGCATTTTTGGTGGGACGGGGATTCGAACTCGCGACCCTCAGATTGCGAGCCGAACGTCTTAACCACCTGGCCATGATAATATAAATTCATAATATAAACTACTATTTAGCTGAATCATTAAGAAATTGTGTGCACTAAAGTATATATATTACAAGCACGACACTAGGCTAAAACATTATTTTTTGAATAAGTATAGTAGACATTTACATCGCTTTACTTGAAGTTACCCCTATTGGAAGTTAACATATTAACATAAAATAATCCAGATAATTAATTTGAAAGTATTCGGGTTTCCGACTTGGAGTTGACATTGACAAGGAACGTTAATGTGAGTCTTACACCACACGGTAACAGTTACTACGAATAAATCTTCCTATTTTGAAATTCACGAGGGGAACAAGCTGATTTAAAAAGTAACTAGCTTCGTATTTGGCACAATTTGGTAAATTCAGAAAGAGAGTACATTATTACCTCGCTGAGTGTGAGGTGTTGAGCACGAAAGTTCAAGACGCTGACTATCGATTGTTACCTGTACTTTAGTGACATATTATAACAAAAAAAACAACAAAAAACATATGTGCACTACAGGTATTTGCAAGTACTTCTAATACAGCATTGCGAAGACTGGATTAAGACTTATTTGTTTTGAACTAATTATGATAAACCGTATTCAGTTAAATACTGCACGCGCTCGTCGTGTGCGTGATGAAATTTTTCATTCCTTAGATACGATTGCTGTGGTGACAAAACCCATAAGAGAAATGCACGTATGTATACCCTTATTGATAATGCAGACTCTCTCTATAAAATAACATTCTCAACAATACTTTTGTAATTACAATAACATTATTAAGTATTGAAAACATTTATATACTTAATACTGTTTACATTAAACTGAACGAAAATTCAACATCTTTTTTTTAACATCAGTGATATTGTAGGGCTTAAATTTACGGGGAAAATCTCGAAAACATAAACTCTCTCTCTCTCTCTGTATATATATATATGTGTGTGTGTGTATGTACGTGTTAAACGTTTTTGACAATATATCTCGAGACTTATTGACCCGTAAAAGTTTACCACTGGAACAGAGTAGTAATATGACTTACACTTAATTATCAGGTAGTTGGTGAAGGTAAAGTAAAACAGACGATAATTATTCATTTAATTTGCGTTTCGCCGAAAGCTACTCGAGGGCTATTTATTCCAGCCGCCAAATTTTGAAGTGATAGATTAAAAGAAAGACAATTTGGGAGGAAGAGGTCTTTGGGAGGAAGAGGTCTCAGAGTACCTGACCCTCCTAGGTCACAAGACCTAAATTCCGATCAGGAGATCAGGCAGACAACTAGTGAACACCACCCACGGCCAAGTTTTGGGTTATATATACACATATCAACGAATAGTGGAACTGATCTTCACTTTATAACGCTTCCACGGCTGAAAACGTGAACGTGTCTGGTGACGGGATTCGAACTCACGACCAGTATATTACGAGTCGAGCGCCTTTACTCTCAGGCCATGCCAGGTATTAAAAAAATCGTCCTCAATAGCTTTTTTTTTAACATCTAAGAAAGTATAGATGGTGGCGTTAAACTCATGAGAAGTTGTCTATGTTGATGTAAGTAGGCGGTCTGTAACTTATCTTCGTTTGTAACTCGCCTATTGGATGTTTGAAATGGTATTGTTTTTCAATAGGTACCATACCACACTTGTAGAGATATAGCTACAATAGCTTTTTTTTTAACATCTAAGAAAGTATAGATGGTGGCGTTAAACTCATGAGAAGTTGTCTATGTTGATGTAATTAGGCGGTCTGTAACTTATCTTCGTTTGTAACTCGCCTATTGGATGTTTGAAATGGTATTGTTTTTCAATAGGTACCATACCACACTTGTAGAGATAATATTTTATTGGGGTTTGCCAGTACAGTTTAATAAGCTGAAATAAGCGGAAGTCATGAAACTTGAAAAAAAGAGGAGTCTTTCTTCATAATAACAGTTATTAGTAAAGACTTCCATTGAGTTGGGTAATACCTAGATTACAATGAGAGGTTAATGAAATGGTGAAAGTGTGCTATTAGAGTATCTGAAGCGTTTTTGGAGAACTTGTATTAGTGTGCTACTAGAGTATCTGAAGCGTTTTTGGAGAACTTGTATTAGTGTGTTACTAGAGTATCTGAAGCGTTTTTGGAGAACTTGTATTAGTGTGTTACTAGAGTATCTGAAGCGTTTTGGAGAACTTGTATTAGTGTTTTATTAGAGTATCTGAAGCGTTTTGGAGAACTTGTATTAGTGTTTTATTAGAGTATCTGAAGCGTTTTTGGAGAACTTGTATTAGTGTGTTATTAGAGTATCTGAAGCGTTTTGGAGAACTTGTATTAGTGTGCTACTAGAGTATCTGAAGCGTTTTTGGAGAACTTGTATTAGTGTGTTATTAGAGTATCTGAAGCGTTTTGGAGAACTTGTATTAGTGTGTTATTAGAGTATCTGAAGCGTTTTGGAGAACTTGTATTAGTGTGTTATTAGAGTATCTGAAGCGTTTTGGAGAACTTGTATTAGTGTGTTATTAGAGTATCTGAAGCGTTTTGGAGAACTTGTATTAGTGTGCTATTAGAGTATCTGAAGCGTTTTGGAGAACTTGTATTAGTGTGTTATTAGAGTATTTGAAGCGTTTTGGAGAACTTGTATTAGTGTGTTATTAGAGTATCTGAAGCGTTTTGGAGAACTTGTATTAGTGTGTTATTAGAGTATCTGAAACGTTTTGGAGAACTTGTATTAGTGTGTTATTAGAGTATCTGAAGCGTTTTGGAGAACTTGCATTAGTGTGTTATTAGAGTATCTGAAGCGTTTTGGAGAACTTATATTAGTGTGTTATTAAAGTATCTGAAGCATTTTGGAGAACTTGTATTAGTGTGTTATTAGAGTATCTGAAACGTTTTGGAGAACTTGTATTAGTGTGTTATTAGAGTATCTGAAACGTTTTGGAGAACTTGTATCAGTGTGTTATTAGAGTATCTGAAGCGTTTTGGAGAACTTGGTTAGTTATACAGTCTTCGTCACGTGGAAGATCCAGGGTTTTATCTGTGATTGTGATGGAAAAGCTAGTGATGTATCTTATCTGATCGTCAGCAGTGTGGTTATTTACGAAATCGTAATTATTTTAGTCAGAGTTTTTTGTTGTATTTCCAAATTTGCAGTGCACATTGGAAGGATTTACACATTTTGATAATAACGTTAGAAGAAAAACGACCTATATTATCCATATAATTATTAGAGAATTATTATTTTAACCGTAAAAGTTGTTTAGGTTCAGAGTGGTAAAAGTATTTGTGACGTAGTCGATAAACAGATTGTTTTTTTTGTCGCTAGCGGCGACACTGTTGTTATACGGGCCCGGCATGACCAGATGGTTAGGGAGCTCGACTAGCAATCTGCGGGTCGCGGGATCGTATCTCCTTCCCACCAAACATACTCATCCTTTTAGCTGTGAGGGCGTTATAATTTGCGGTCAATCCCACTATTCATTGGTAAAATAGTTGCCTAAGAGTTGGCGGTGGGTGGTGATGACTTGCTGCCTTCCCTCTAGTCTTACACTGCTAAATTAGGGACGGCTAGCGCAGATAGCCCTCGTGTAGCCTTGCGCGAAATTCAAAATAAACGCCCCCCCCCCCAGTGGCACAGCGGTATGTCTGCGGACTTACAATGCTAGAAACCGGGTTTCGATACCCGTGGTGGGCAGAGCACAAATAGCCCATTGTGTAGCTTTCTGCTAACCGCAAACAAACAAACAATCAAAACAAACAAACAAACAGGCTTGTCTTTGTAATTTTCCACACACACACACACACAAAAGAATATCCAGAAGTGACCTTTAACAAACTGAAGATTGTTTGTAATTGAGCCTGAACTTACTCGTTTTGACAGACAATTATACGTTATATTTTCGTGATATTTGTTATCTTTACAAATATTTGTTGTTGTTTTTTCCAAAACAGTGGATGATATGGTATTTCTCTACTAAGAGAAATACAGAAGTTTCCCTGTTGTTCTTTGATGCGTTTCTGTTAATTAGTGACTTTAGCAAAGGATCATGCGTGTTTTACAAATTGATTGCACTGGTGGCGTTCCTCATGGATAGTATTATATATTTCCGGAGAGAGTTTCCATATGTTAAGGTGTTTAATGGTTTTAAGAGACACTGTTTTCTATTTCCTGTGATGTTGCGACAAATGACTTCATAACCGGCAATAGGTGGTCTAATGTTTTATTCAAAAATAGCCTACTTCACCTTTGAAAATACAAGTTACTATCGGCGTGACAACCGAACAAGTCTGCCATGGCCTGGTGGCTAGGGCACTTGACTCGCAATCTGCGGGTCGCGGGTTCGAATTCCGCCACCGAACATGCTCGCCCTTTCTGCCTTGAGGGTGATATAATGTGACAGTCAATCTTACTATTCGTTGGTAAAGAGTAGCTCAAGAGTTGGCGGTGGGTGATGTTGACTAAGTATCTTCCCTCAAGGGACGGCTAGCACAGATAACCCTCCAGTATTTCTGCGCATAATTCAACAAACAAACAAACAAACAGACAAGCAGATATGTCATGCGATGTATTGGAAAACAACAAATTATCAGAAAATGCACTCTAAAGAATGACTATTATGGTATGTAACCTTAGTTGGAGATGAAGGTTAAACATAAGTTTACGACTCCCTACATCCTGCTCACAAGGATTGTAACTATAAGTACAAGAACCCCTGTACAAGTATTCCTGAACATACCTGAATATAGACATTTTCTAGCTATGTAAGAGAAGTAAAACCTGACAATTTTCAATTATCACGTACGCATAGTTAAAACAACACAAATAATCACGATTCTATATCTATTTTAGTGTCTAAAGGATGTAAAAATTCACCATTTTGTTTTGTTTGCTATGGAACTTGTTACAAGCAAACAGATACAGCTCAATCGCCTGTAATTCCTCAATGAATTATCAAGTTATTGTATCTCAACAAGTCTGTCAGTCATCTGCTAATTACTGATAAACATGATACTGTTTAACAGAAACAATAGATACAAAACACGATAGCATTTAATTAATAGACTCTATGATACATAGAACAGAAATCGCTACTACAAACAATGCCAGATAACGTTGCTACTCATATACAAAAGTATCACTACACATGGCGATTTTCTATATTGTTGTAACGTAGTGTGGAATATCGAAAACCTGCCGACGTTAAAGGTTTGGACATACTGGGGAGCATTTGTTATATGCTGTGATATAAAAGTCAACCGGATGTTATCTCTAAAATTATTAGTCTGAGATAAAATGTGTCAATAAACAAGTTGTAGTATTTGGATGACCTGATTTGTCCTCTGGGGAAATGCAACGTTTCTTGTGAATGTTGAATTTATACAGTCTTCATAGAATAAATAGTCCGTGAGAAGATACAGAATGTGTTTGTGTTAAGTCTATTTTAATACATAATGTGTTTGTGTTAAGTCTATTTCAATAATAATGTGTTTGTGTTAAGTCTATTTTAATACATAATGTGTTTGTGTTAAGTCTATTTTAATACATAATGTGTTTGTGTTAAGTCTATTTTAATACATAATGTGTTTGTGTTAAGTCTATTTTAATATATAATGTGTTTGTGTTATGTCTATTTTAATATATAATGTGTTTGTGTTAAGTCTATTTTAATACATATTGCTCATTAGGATTTTACTTTGTGTCCATTGTGTTTTATTTCATAGTTACGAATTCAGTTATTTGATCTGCGGACTTACAACGCTAGAAAACGGGTTCTGATACTCGTGGTGGGAAGAGCACAGATAACCCTCTGTGCAGCTTTGTGCTTAATTACAAACAAACAGTTATTTGACGTTATTTACGACAAGTATTTTGTTGAACCAACTGCTATAACTAATTCAGTTCAACATGACTATATCACAATACTGACAGGTATCACTATCCTTTAAAAAATTAATTAAAGATATCACTCTTTAATATATCATTTAAAGCATTTTATTACTTGAAACCGACACGTACATTCAATGTTTTTAATCAATGATAATAAAAGAAAGAAAAATAATTGTTTTAGAGCAAAACCACACCGGGCTATCTGCTGTCCCCCCTCACCCGTGGGGAATCGAAACCCGGATTTTAGCATTGTAAGTCCTTAAGCTTAACGCTGACGCCTTCAGTGGCACAGCGGTATGTCTGCGAACTTACAATGCTAGAAACCGGGCTTCGATACCCGTGGTGGGCAGAGCACAGATAGCCCTTTGTGTAGCTTTCTGCTTAACTTCGAACGAATAAACAAACTTGACGCTGACCCACCGGGAGATAAGGAAAACGAAGGGAAACGCTCTTTGTGTTACTTAGTTGTATTTAAACTATGCTTAAAACTTCGTTTTGTTTTATCATTATTTTAAATGTAACATCTTCCCCAGGAAAGGCATTTAAAAGTAAGCTCTACACGTAGATGTTTCAAATATCATTCAATATAGAAGCTGCAGAATATATGTAAAGAGACAGAAAGTGTTTTCATGCCTTTAATAAAATCAGTACTCTGTATTTACGCATGTCTGTTTAGTATAACTTACGACATCAACAATATTAAAAGTTATCAATTTATGTATGTCTACGGACTCGTGATGATTTCCATCAGGTGTGGAACCAGGAATATGTATACATGAAACCACAAACATACCGTACTGAAATCCTGCTTCAATGCCAGTAAAAATATGAGTACGTATAAAAGAATAGGTGGAAAAATCAATAACAAAGTATAATTTTTTAATATGCATAAAATTATAGAAATTTCACTTCTGGTTGGTTTACTTTTTGCCTAAATAATTCAGTTCTTTATTTGAATAATTAAACTTAAAGAAGTCTTTCAACCGACTGTCTCTGTGTGTGAATACCAAGCACCCTGTACGCAAGTTAGGAAACCTGTGTATGGATGGTTAATAATAAATGTCTTCCAAGAAAGAAAAAGTCAATTTTCTGTCGAAACGAGTAAGTTCAGGCTCAATTACAAACAATCTTCAGTTTGTTAAAGGTCACTTCTGGATATTCTTTTGTGTGCGCGCGCGTGTGTGGAGAATTACAAAGACACGTCTGTTT
>NW_013666999.1:1887-17484 GCF_000517525.1 Limulus polyphemus | reverse complement strand
GTTTTGAATTTCGCGAAAGCTACACGAGTGCTATCTGCGCTAGCCGTCCTTAATTTAGCAGTGTAAGACTAGAGGGAAGGCGGCTAGTCATCACCACCCACCAACCAACTCTTGGGCTATTCTTTTACCAACGAGTAGTGGGATTGACCGTTACATTATAACGCCCCCACGGCTGAAAGGGCGAGCATGTTTGGTGGGACGGGGATTCGAACTCGCGACCCAAAGATTGCGAGTCGAGTGCCCTAACCACCTGGCCATACCAGCCCAATAAAATTAGTATCTGATAGTTGCTTACTAGTCTCAAAACTTGGGAAGGGGGTTCTTGTGGCAGGAATTGAGTTCTTTGATTTTTTTTTAAAGGGGCAGATAAGATTCATAGCATATCTGAATATCGTGGCCAAAGCAACGAACAATGATGTTTCAGCAGTTTAGATGTTATATTACACAATTGGTTAAACTGAGAGATGATGTTAAATAAGCAGATGATATCAAACAATTTAATTTTCTGTGTATGCAGATGAAGATATGAGCAACAACATAACTGCTAGTCCAACAGATCTGTTTAAGAATTGTACCTTTAACGATAATAGTGTTAAATTTGATAAATAGTTAAGGCAGGCTATAACAAAGACTTTTCTTTTGAATATGGAGCCATTGCAGATTTGTCTCATGACTTACATGGTGGCCATATTATAATGGCTGCTATTGGTTAAAAGTGAAGTGTTGTGTATCAAGTGTTTGAGTTGTAAACTTCAAACACTGAAGTTATATCAAATTTTTATTCATTTTGACATGCAATAAAATGTCAAACAAACTGATTTACGCAACCTAATCGTTACGATATATTGTTAACAATTAACTATTTAGAACACAAATAAAGTTGGAGAGCACCAACTTTTTCATCTACTAGTTATGAATTTGTTAAGAATCCCATAGTCCATCGCACTTCACCGCGTTTACTATGCTTCTCATTGCAACCTTTCTTGTAACTTAAGCAAAGCAGTTGTTGAAAAGTATAACCTCCAGAAGAGGTGCCCAACTTATATCCTAGCAACGTTTGTCACTCTTACTCCATCCCTAATTACTAATAAAGGAAAGCTCAGGAAAGAAACCATTATCTGCCCAACTTATATCCTAGCAACGTTTGTCACTCTTACTCCATCCCTAGTTACTAATAAAGGAAAGCTCAGGAAATAAACCATTACCTCATGGTGGCCCTCTTGGTGTTCTGGAGCACTGCAGCTTTTGTTGGAGGAAAGGCATGGATTATTTTACCTTTCTGAGCGTCAGTGAAATGTTTTTGACTATTAGCAGAGGTGTCCTCCTGTTGGCTTCCATAACTGTTGTACATTATCAGCTGTGAGAGAGTGATAGGTAGCTTGACTGTGTTTGAATGTTTGGGCTATTCTAAATCATAGCTACTAATTCTAGGGGTAAAACTGGAATTCAATCCTACTGGAAATGGGTGTCAAATGAACTAGTGAACTATTAATTATTAATGTGACCCTGGCAAAATGAACAGCATCACTGTTAGGATCATGCCTACACGTCTTTTCCAACATCTAACATCCTAATTGAAAGCAAGTACCAATTTACGGCCCTGTTTGTGAACAGCCAAATCAGGAAAGTAACTGGGGGTTCAAGTTTTCAGTTTGAAGGAGTGAACACTTTTGCCACAAGCTGTTTATGTTCGGTACCGTGTAGATCTTCCAGGTCATTGAGTTTGACAACTGATGCAACGTGGCTGTTCATGCGGGTTTCCTAAACATAGGGCAACAATTCAGCAAATGCTTTGGTATGATTGATACTACTGACATTCCGTTAAATAGGTGTATTTGCTTCTCTCATTTTATTGTAGAGAGAAACTAAGCATTGAACGTGCTATTTAACCTCTTGTTCCAATACGTTTCCTGTGCTCACTTTAGATACCAGAAAATTGTCCTGTTTTTCAGAACACGGGTATCAAGCTGAGATGTCGAAGCCTCGTGCTATGCAGAGACTTTACAGATGCAGATCTGTTACAGAAGAAACATGTTTCAGTTGAAGGAGCACTGTGTTCTGAGTAGTGACAGTTGTATTTCTTGAATACATCAGTAAGAATTTAATCATAGAGTGTGTGTTTGTTTGTTTTTTCATTGCCCACTGTAGTTTTGTTTTGTTGAACTTCAGCCTTTTTGAAGTCATGCCACTCGGCATTGTGATTTCAAAAAGTTGCCTTGATGCCATCACTATCATATAATTATGACATATCTATTATGCTTGGCAGGAGATTTTCAGCAAGGGTTTTGTAGCCTGTTCCATCTGTGCCATATCTTGAATTGGCTGGATAGTGAGGTATCTGAGATGTATCCTTCTGACGCAGGACAATTTTTTCCCAGCGTGTCACACACTGGATATTTGAGGTACTCAGCTTTTGAGGGCCTACTATTCGATATAATTTGATCATCTTAATCTATTCAAAAAGACTGAAATATCACATTAAAGTAGAAAATATATATATATAGTTAGTGGACAGTAACGTTAACATCACAAATATTTTGTCAGTAGCCCAAAATTTGCGCACTAAAATCCATATAATGCAGATTTGTTGCACTCTAAGTGGCAGGCATCATGAGTGATTGCTTACTAAAACAGAAATATCGAAAAATGAAACTATGATATTCATAAAAACAAACAAAAAACACAAATATGTAATACACGGAGGCTCGAAGCAGTCATTTTGTAAAATGGTTGCCATGGCCATAATGGGGCAAATTTGTGATGATCCTTTAGTTACAAATTTTTATTAATGCCTCCCCTAACTGTTTACCAAATGTCATGTTTTTATTATCAAAGACACAATTCTTCTATATTTTCACCATAATTGTTGGACTCTTCTTATCGAAATGGAATCCCAGTACTGGCACTTTACTTTCTGTCTGTCCATTCTTGCTGGCTGAAGATACTAGGTAACATCTCGATTTGTTGTTGAGAGTTGTTTATCAAAGAACAAAGGGAGAACCCACGAAGCACTTTGTGGAGCATTGAAGAGCACTCAATCTGTAAACTTGACTTTGATCCCTTTATCTGCCTGCAGCCTTGGACCTGTACATTTCTCTTCTTCCTCCCGTGTCTTTATATGCAGAAGAAAATGTGGTTTTTGTGCTGTACAAAAATTAAGAAAATAGGATAAACAAACAAAGTTGAGCAGGTGAATAAAACTTTCAATAAATCACACCTAATTTGCTTTTTAACAGATATAATCCAGGTCACAACACCAAAAATATCCACATCTACCAGTGACAGTTGTAGTCCCTTCTGATACTTAAACCTTCATCCATCAGGTATCAGTTCCACCCAACCAAGTGTTCATGGAATCTTCAGAAAGCTTTTGATAAGGTGCAACATAAAAGATTAACTCAGTACATTACATTATTAGAGGTTGGGAAACGACCACTTGATTGATTTATAATGTAATGGAGTGAGAGAAAGTAAAAAAGTTGTTATTAATGGAGTTCGATCAAACTGGACCTTTGCAACTAATGGTGTGTCTCAGAGGTCAGTGCTTGGCCTTTGATTTTTACAATTTACACTGATGATAATGGTAGTGGCATAATTAGTAAATTAGTAAAGTTTGCTGGTAATATCTGCTAGAGAATAACAAAGGAACAAAGGTAACATATATAATGTCTATATACTACTCTCTTCGTCCTCCTTCTCTTTCAGGCATATTCTGACAATCAAAGTTAACTTTCAACTTGTGATATAGCCAAAAAACATGTTAACCTTCCCTCATTCCTACGTACGTCATATGACAATATTACCCTTAAATAAAGAGCAACATTCAAACACAATAAAATAACTCTTTAACTCTAATTCAAAAACATAGCATAATAAATAATGAACTAAAAGAAAACCCTCGAAGACACGTTAAACATTGCACTATGAAATGATATACAGACATACGTATAAAAGAAAGCTCTTTAACAAACAAGGTCATATCATTACATAACAAGAGTACGGGGTTCGATTCCATATGGTAGATACAGCAGATAGCTCACTAGGACTTTGTTCTAAAACAAACAAGCAAATCATTATCTAAAATTTAATCATTGACAATTATAAGAAAACATGCAGTAATAAAACGACCCTTTAACAAAGAATACCAATACACAGATACATGAAATGCCTTTAACAAAGATAAAAGTTCAATACATACAAAAACAACTTTAACATAGATTTCTTACTCCTTTAGAAGCGGGTAGATTAACATATGAAAATAACTAAACAAAATAAACCTTATATAATGATCGCTTGCCCACTTTATAAATGGGAAGTCTAACCTATAACACTTTAAACAAGACCATTTGGTTAAAGAGAGATACCTATTTAAAAAGGCACTTTCAAACAATAAAATGACATGGCGAAAAAATCTTTTCAAGAGAGTACAAGAAATGACACGACCAAAAGCTTTACATTTATGACAAATGAAATCTGTCAATCAACAAGAAAGCAAGACATGCATGCTCAAAATGAAATCCTTTAACTTTAATTCTTTAAAACACACAAGTAATCCTTGTTGTAACATATTTATATATAGAAAAACTATTTAACACATATACCTGCTTCTGAAAGACATGTGCACTATTTAAGTTTAAAGTAAAGAGTACAACATAAAAAGTAAAATAGTACAAAAGAAGAAACCTTAGTATAAATTAAATAAATAACGATAATAATAAGAAAGAAAATAAGTATACAGAATATATAGTTTAAATTACAGTATATATATATATATATATATATATAATCAAAATGTACACTTACCCAGAGCCTGCTTGAGTTTCACACCTCATCATTTTAACCCCACTACAGCACTACAGATACTACAGCACTGCCATTGCTTTGCAGTCAGCCACTCATGGATTTTAGGTGATCTCTAGCCTTGGAAAAGGATCTATGTTAGTCAGATTGGTATGCAAGCGGGACAATTCCTCCTTGAATTGTATCAGAGGCACTGTTTTCTGATGCAACTGATCCAATCTTCAGCCATCGCCTGGAATTGTATTTTCAACACCATAATCTGCTCTAGTGTGGAGCAATTTGCTATCAACTTATGTGGCTTTGACGGAAGTTACACCCTTAGCATTCCTTGGGACTGTCCCAGGGGTCATTTGGATAGGAGAGGACTTGGCAATTGCCAAAGCATAAGTTCGTATCCTTGCCTTTACAGTTGGTACTTTTGCCATGACGGTAGAAGCTCCCTCCTTGATTTTGAACTCCCAGTTTGGTGGTGGTGATGGTGGAAGGGGGTGATATCTGAACCGCCTGGCTGTGTAGTTGTTGTTATTTAGGAATCTTTCCCACCTCTGTTTTATCGAGATCTGCTTGACCTACGAGAGGATTCAAGCTACAAAAAAGTTTTATTAGGCTTATACATATAGTGTTCCCATCAGAGGAGACAGCACATACTCAAATGGTTCAGTGAATTTTATTTCGTTAAAAGTTCAGCTAAATGTGTACATTAAAGGGTGGAGGTCATAATTTGCGGCTATAACCATAAACTTTGACATCAAGTATCATTAAAATGCAATTTCTACATACATAATGTGTACATATGCACTGTCTTGGTCATGGGACATGTATCCTGAGAACTTCCCAATTCCCAGGCTGCTGCAGGTCGTCTTCACAAACTACCTGTAGCCGTACTGCCATATGTTATTCCTGCTGGACAACTGGAACACACTATGTAATCTTCAACCCAGCCTCATTCGTTTCCCTAGTGTTTGGTTGTGATATATACAGTATCCGGTTCTAGTAAAAAATAATTGGGCTTCAAATCACGACAGGTTTCTGCACATTCAAGCTGACTTGGGTTAGGAGATGCCAAGCATTAACTTTGGCAGTTTTCATTCACCAATACTGCAACTGTCTTTCCTCAAGGCCTTTCCTTCAGTTACAGGTTTAGTACTAGTTTTTGGTGTGATTTACCAAGTTTACACCATGCAGTATACTCACAGCCTACATTTTCACGTTTTAATACTGCTCCTTGTACTGGAGAAGTGTTAAAATTTCTAGAAACTGTGTACATATTAAAAATATTTTAACCTGCGTTACTGAAAATATCCTATGACAATAATAAAGCACTAGGAACATCAAGTTCATAATTGTTAAGATATCTAAGCTACTTTCTGTGAATTCCATTTAATACTGATAATTTCATTCGATTTCAATTTGTTTGACTTAAAATATCTTTTGCGCTGCGCTTTATGAATTGCTTTTCTTACATCTCTTGAAGAGGTAATTGTGGCATTCATCTACTAGCAGAAACTCCTTCTTCATGGCTTGATTTTGTTATGGTGGAAACAACTATGCTTTCAACTCCCACAGAGCATTCAGTATCAGAACATTCCACAAAAAGACAAGGTCTCACAATGTGGTGATATAGTCCATCTGCATTTCTGTGTTGTGGGCTTGGGTAATGTGCTTTGAGAAAGACATATTCTTGTAACATTGTTATGCAATATGATACCATTCCTTCTATATTTTTCAAGCTTGTTATCAAATTCAGTGAGTCTTAGTCCACCGAAATGTTAAATCTTCTACCATATAGGTAGCGGCAATAGTGTTTCACAAAGATCACAATTTCAAGCAGCTCTTTCTTCATCATAAAGTATCTGCATTTGGGAGCCGTAAGCATATAACTGGTGTACATGATTACATATTCTATCCTATCCTCCAACTGTGATAACACTGTTCTGATTCCATTGTCACTGGTGGCAGTGTCTAATAGGAATTCACTGTCTTGTTGTGAATAAGTTAACACTGGAGCATCCATTAAAGCAAGCTTTAGAGAATGGAATAATGTGTCACATTTCTAACTCTACCAAAGTCTGTTTGCACTTTAATGAGAACAGACAATGGTGATGCGACCTTGGTGAAGTTGACCACAAATTATTTGTAATATGATGCAAAATCAAGGAAACTCAGACTTCTTGCTTGTTCATAGGTTGAACCTAAATTCTTACTGGGGTCTGTAGAAATTTCAACTCTTCCCTACAACATGGCTGAGAAACTTTACATCGGTACATATAAGTGCACAATTTTCTGGTTTCTGTTTCAAGCCTGCTTTATTTATCTACTGGAAAACTATTTTCATATTCTTAGGCGCATACCTTAATGTGTGACCAAATACTAAAGCATTGTTTGATGCAAACCAGCATCTCCCTTATTGCAATCTCTTCTGTGTGAGCTACATCATCTTGTTGAAAGTGGTAGATATGTTACATGGAATTCATACAAGCCACCTCTCGTGCTAACAGCAGTCTAAAACCTGCTCTCGGCATCCAGCTCAACGTGCCAATATCCAGGTGCCAGATCCAGAAGTACCTTCTAATACATCTAGAAATTCATCTGTATGTGGTAAATGAGAGGCATCAACATAAGTTACATGTTCACTCATCTAAAATTAATCCAGAACCATGTTGTACCTTCCTCCTTCCTAACAATCAGTATTGGAAATAGACAAGTTGTATGTCTAAAGGTTGTATGTCTTTTAACATATGCTGTAATTCAGCACTGGTGACATCTCTAACGCTCAAGGGAAGCTGGAGTGGTGTTTGCTTTATTGGGAATGCAATGCCTGTATCTAAGTGTTGGTAATTTATATTTTTCGACTCAATCAGCCATCTGGTCCCACAAATATATTAACATACTTAACCAACAAGTCATAGGTTGTTTTTCACCATGTTGGTTCTAGATTGTTTGAACAATCCTCAACTAACAACCTCATATATGTTGAAAGCCATGTCCTTGCTTTTGACCATGGTGCAATAGACATAACCCTTGCTTTATCACTACAGCTGAATAGCTGATCACTTATAAATATGAAACAACACCTACACTTCATATCTTATTGGACAGATGGTTGTCCATGTTAATTCTACTTGATGTTTGGACAGGAAACAGATTATTTCATAACTAGCTTCTACAAGTGTGTTACACAGTACTGAAGCATCATACAGTACTTTGTTCATACTAAATGATTTATATATGGAAGTGCTGTTATTCCCTCCTCTACATACACTCATGCAGTCCATTGTTCCTGGGCTTAGTTTGTCCAGCATCCAATGATTCTCCCATGGTAAATTTGTTCAACCATTGCACAAGCAAACTTATGGATAATTTCTGCAGTACATCCATCCCAAGGATGACAACACCAGATCTAAGGTTTGACATGATTACTTTTGTTCTGCGAGGAACGTTTCTTAGACAGAGCCAGATATCTAATACTCTTTGATATCTAGTGTATTGCCATTTGTCAGAATGAAGTCAATAGCATTTGGTTGGAGTAGTGGTCTCATTTAGAAGGCTTGATATATCGCGAGGTCTACCAATGTTCAGGCTGTTTCTATGTCAATTAGGAACTCGAACTCTTACACTTGTACGCCTGCAGGTATGTACAAGCTACACCCAGCCCTGAGAGAGTCGGACTGATCACTTAATTCTTCAATGCAAGCAGTCTGTTCTACCCTCCCAATATGGTGGCTAGACTTTATTTGGACTCAATCAGTTTTCCAGAGCAAATGTGACAGTATCTACCAAATACTGTTGGTTGTCTTGGAACTGTTGGGCCATCAGATGGTACGGATAACCTTGTCTACTTTGCTGCTTTGCAAATTACAGCCCTTAAGCAGACATCTACTGGAAACTAATGTTCTTGCATTGGAGTGCGAGGATGCGTGGGTGTCTGGTTAACATTCAGTATGATTGTAATTCGTTGTGGTAGAGGTGCCTCGTTAGGTTGGTCTGTCTAATGTGCAGCCACTACAACTGACACTATGAGATTTTTCCTCTCTAATGGCTGACTCAGAGTTACAACTTCATACTGGGTTTCGAAAGAAACTGCCTCTATGAAATTCAGGACACCCTTCACACCCAGGGGATGTTTAATAGATTCACCAGGAAGTACCTTAATAAACTTATCTATAAGGATGTTTTCTCAATCTACTGTTGCCATTGCAGGGTAGGAATTACCATGAAATTGGCACAGATTGTTTGTGTAAGTGGCCAGACTCTCGATTTCAGTCTTTTTTTCTGAGCCTTGAACTCAGCCTAGTAGATCACCTGCTTCTACACATGGTTGAATTGGTGTTGCAACTCAGCCATTACCATGTTTCAGTCTTCTTGTTGTGCCTTGTCCAAGTGTTTGATGGCATCCAGGGCTGGATCATCCAGACTCAGAAAAAATGCATTGGACTATCTGCCCCTAAGAACAGCCATTCCAGGCATCTACCTGCCTGAAACTCTTCAACTACTGTTCAATTTATTTGTATTTGGGAGCATAAAACGAAATGGTCTCAAAGCTGCTTACCAGATACTGAATTGCAGGACATTGTAAAGCGTGCTGAAAATTTCGTTGCTAGTACCAAGGTGCATCCTCTGTTCTATAGTACATGTAGGTGCAAATGGTGTTGGAAATTGTTAATCAAAAGAACTGAATGAAATGTAGAAATAATTCCTTCAGAGGTTTAGAGAAAAAAATAGACGTATGGCCTCTTGGCTAGATGCGGGAATCCATTAATTAGTCCAAACCATATGAGAACAATTATTTGAGATATGCTAAGAACAACAGGGAGGCTGTTTAGATCTGTGGGATAGCTTCCAGGGTAAAGGTAAACTGTATACTAGTGATTGGCTCCGTTTTTCAGGCTAGGTAGAAGGATGTTTGGAGAGTTTTAAAGATATTAATTAAACATGGTTTAAGCTAAACTTACATAGTTTGGGAAGTGGAAATAAACCAACTGATAGGATAGCTAGGGATAAGAGACGATTTGAAATAGAAGATTTAGAGCATAAGAATGTAAACATTACAAGAGTTTTAAAGAGACGGTAAACCTGTGAGTTTTAAAGATAAACATTGTAGATTTGTAAATAAATTTAATTGCTGTTATTCTAATGTTAAAAGGATTAGGAACAAATGAATACGTTCAGAGCTATGTTTGAAATGCATGACTTTAATATAATGGGAATTACTGAAATTTGGTTAGATTTGGAGAATATTTATAATACGAATTATTTGAAAATTCTATATTATAAGTTATTTGACAGCAAGAGACTTTTAAAAATAGGGGTGGGTGGCTCTTCATATAAGGGATGAATTGCATCTAATTAGAAATGACGACATAACAATGGTAGAGGTGAATCTATATGATATAACTCAAGGATTTCAAAGGTAGAAATTATTAATTAAAAATTGTTATAGGCTACCTGATCAGTCAGATGAGGTCTATGTGAAATGGTATAATTAGATCAGGATTGTTACTAACAAGAATACTGATGCAATAATTGAGGGAAGACTTCAATTTTAGGCACATTGATTGGGATTGAACGTAGTCATATATAGAGATTTCTTGAAGTGATTCAGGATAGTCTTCTATAACGAAGGGTCAGAGAGCCAACCAGAGGGAATGCTATTTTAGATTTATTGTTAATCATTCACGAGGATATGACTCAAAGAGTTAAAGTGGGAAACATTTGGGGAAGAGTGATAATCGAAAATTAGGTGTTAAGTTTTGCTACATGTTGACATTTAGTTCTTTCTGGGATTTGTTTTTCTTGTATTCTGATTTATGAAGATAATGGGACATTAGTTTAAGATTTTAAAAAGACAGAACAGTTAAGCCAGTTTTATATTTCTAAAAGGGGTGGTTGGCTTAAGGAATGAATGGCCGTTGGCAGTTGTAGAAGCTGATGCTTTACAAATGTTGTTTGTTGTTAAGAACAAAGCTACACAAAAGGCTATCTGTGCTTTGCCCACACGGGTATCGAAACCCAGTTTCTAGCGTTGTAAGTCCGCAGACATACCGCTGTGCCGCTGGGGGGGGGGCTTTACTAGTGTAAGAGGCAAATCGATTATTTCTTGAAAAATAAAAGGGTGTACATAGATGTTATTATTTCTCAGGGAATTTAGCTTTATTGTTAACATTCATGAGAATATGGCTGCAAGACCTTGTTATCTGTATTTTTATGTTTTGGTATCCTTAGCTAAGAAATGATATTAGATTATTGGAAAAAATTCAGAAGACGGATGTAGGGTTTGTTTTGTTTGCTTGTTTGGTTGTAGTTAAGCACAAAGTTACACAATGGGCTATCTGTGCTCTGCCCACCACAGGTATTGAAACCCGGTTTCTAGCATTGTAAGTGCGCAGACATATCGCTGTGCCAATGGGGGCGGGATGTAGAGGGATTTTGGGATGAAATGTTGTCTTATGAAGGTTAAAAGGTGATCTTAATAAAGTTTAGAATATTATCATCTCAGGAAGCAATTGGATAAAGACTTCTGTATTATGAAAACGATAAGATACAAGTTTAAGATCAGGGAAAGACAGGCTATGTCCCAGTAAGGTTAGTTTACTTTTTCTAACAGTGTGATTAGCTAGTCGAATTAATTGCTTTCGGCAATAGTTTAGGTCAGCAAGTTATAGCTTTTTACGTGGAAATCGATGAATTCCTGAAAAATAAAACACGGATTTAAATTTTATATTCTTAATATTCTTTAACTCAGGGACAGATGTGAAAGGACAGTCTCCAGAGACAAAACGATACCTTATAGTCCCCATGTTATATTATAAAATGAATTTAGTGATGATGACAAACTGTGTAAATTAACATTAAATATTTTCTGTAACCATGAGTTATATGAACTTCGTTTTAGAGTGAAGACTTTTGATTCATTTCTAGTTATTTTGAACTTTCTAGGATGGCGCTTTAACCCTGTCAGAAAGGAAGTATCACCGGTTGTGAAATTCAGAAGGGATTTGTTTCGTACGAGTACGAGGTTGATTAATAATAGTCAAGACTCGGCAAATATGTGCCCTTTTAGCATTAAATAAGGTAAACAAGAGACAGTGTAATATATGTGATTTATTGAACATTTTATTAAGACCACAGTTTCATAAGTTATAAGTCAGTGAGGATGTTTAAAATATATTGGGAATTGACGTTTTTCTAGGCCTAACTCAGTGTTCTTAATGCCTAAGTACTTAGACGCATTTGTGCTTGTGTAGCTAGTACTACTACTAGTAACTGTAACTTGTACTAGGTGGTAGTTGTAAGCTAAGTGTATACTGTAGGCCTATATACTGGACCCACTGGTGTCTCACTCGGTCTCGGAACTGTACAATAGTTCGTGGTGGTGTAAAATATTGCTATTTGTTATTAACAATGACGATGAATTAGCAATACCGTACGTAAATAATAAGTTATTAATATTAAATTTTGGTATGCATTATAGTATTACTATTAGTATAGAAACTTGGGATAAGTTTGAATTTATATATGTATGTTTTTCAGTCTAACAATATGAGCATTACTGTAGGTATTTGCAAACTTTTTTTTATGTTTTTAGTTTAAAAAATCATAAATTACATTAAATATAATTGTTACTGTGATGAGCATGAGTAATAGCAGACCATACTTCCAATCCTAAACTACAAGATACTCTTTTTGTTATAGTCACCAGCTATTGATTTGGCTAACAGTAACATTCTTGTAAATTGTAATATATCAAGGAAAAATCAGTATCACAATTTATAAGTGCTAATCTTACAATGGTAGCCCTATTAACCTAACAGATTGAGAAAGAATGTGGTATCCATGAAAGAAAGTTAAGTGTTCATGTAGGTATTTTAATCCAGTCAATTAAAATAGCAATTTTAGGAAAAGTTATACTTGTCTTGGGATTGTGTTCTTCATGTGGAGATCACTAATGATATTCATTTTCACACAGGTTCAACAGAAAAGAAACCCAATTACCTGAGAATGTTTATAATACAAACATCAAAAGAAAATCTTCACACAAAAGTTAATGATACTGCACCACAAAATATCTGTTTCCCACATGTAACAAAGTTTGATGTTAGATGTGTGAGCTTATAAAGCCACCAGTACTTTCTCTGACCACATGAAAAAACACAACAATATAACATTAGCAAAAAATATTGTTGAAATCTTAACTAATATATATATATATATATGTGTGTGTGTGTGTGTAATATAAAGTGCAAAAAATTTGACCATTAGTTTATCGGACAAACCCAGACTACCTTAGAGAACTATTTAATAAGTACAAATCTGTTCAAAAAAAAAACCTTCCTGTTGCTCTACACTTTAATGAGACAGGCCACTCCATTAGTGACATGTTCCTAATTGGTATGGAAGTTGATTTTAAATCCAATGCATGACAGAGAAATAAAAGTGGCCTACTGGGTAGACCTGTACAGCTGGTAGAATTTGATAATCAACTAATGAAAGGTAGATATTGACTTTTGAATGTTTGGAATACATTACTGAAAAAAAAAAGTTTGAATCTTCAGTATTACTTATCTACATAATTTACTGATGATGTCACCATAAATAATGGTTTATATTTGATTGAAATCCATTTTATTTCACAAGTAATCTATATAAATGAAGTAAAACATCAAACATAATTTTAAAATGTTGTATAGAACAGTAATCGTGTTTAATATCTTAAATGGAATTAAAAATTTCACATATTTTATGTACATACATCTTGAATGTTATGCGTGATATTCGTAAAGCTATACACAGTAATCTTACATTGCAAGAGCTGCAGCCAAAATAAATTCAGTTGGCTTAAGAAAAACAAAATTTACTTAATATTCGCATGTTTTTAGAAAGTTAACAGTCAGTTTTTAACATGAAATTGTTGTTTAATTAAACATACCTACAAAAGTAATAAACAGCAAAACAGAACAGAGTAACACTAAGAATTTGGTTAGAAAACACTTATGGACCTTCAGTTACAACAAAAAATTACAAGAGAGTGCTATTATCAGTCAGTTTTTAAGAACATTGTTGATTAATCAAACATGTGTCTTGGAGAGTGGGCAAGTGTAAAGTTACACTGATGCTTTTTTTGAACATTAAAACTATTTGTGTTAGCATTTATTTTATGTTTTGTACTTAATCTACTATAACACTTTTCTTAAGTCTCAAACAAAAGGCATTTAGTACATTTTATTTAAACAGTGTAGCTGTTAAACATGCATATAATTTTAAAGATGAGGGACTTGTTGGTTCATCTGGGCTATCCCATTCACTCAGCCAGCTCTTATCATTCAAATATCTACCAAGCCTTCCCTTAAATTAATTGTATCCACCACATATGAAGGCAACTCATTCCAAAGACCAACCACCCTGTTAGAAAAAGAAAGCAGTCTTAGTTGAAGATGGCTCCTACCTTGCCAAAGTTTACACATATGTCTTCTGATCTCACCATTAAGTACAAAAAAGATAATGCATCAACACTATCGATTCCCTTAACAATTTTAAATACCTTAATAAGGTCCCCTCATTTTTTCCTTTCTTCAAAAGAAACTTTCAGAGATTTTAATCTGTTCTTGTATAATGACTTTTCCAATCCAGGTATCATCCTAGTAGTCTTCTTCTGAACCTTTTCCAACAATTTCAGTGTCTTTCCTAAGGTAAGTCATCCTAGAATGAACACAGTACTCTAAATGTGGCTTAGTGAAGGACCTATGCAATGAAATTATAACCTCTCTAGACTCAAATTCAATGTTTATGTAAATTCAACCTAAAATCCTATTTGCTCTGCCACTAACAAGAGAACATTGCTTGAATCAACTAGAACACCAAGATTCTTTTCTTCCATAACACTGCTAAGGTTTTTACAATTAAAAGCCACCTGCCATTTATTTGCTAAACTCACCAAATATTCCCAATCCTTTTGTAAAGCAGCAGCATCCTCACAGCCAGCAACACCCAATACTTTAATATCATCAGCATATTAAAATAATATATTGAGCATTCCTTCATCTTTGTTATTGATGTTAATCAAAAAAGAGCAAAGGTAAGGTCCAAATGCTGAGTCCAGAAGCACCCAACTCATGCCAGTGAGCCAACCTATCACCCACACCTACAGAGATAATTATTTTAAGTCTATTATGTGAAACATTGTTAAGATGCTTTCTGAAAATCCAGATACAACAAATCCACATCTTTATGCTCATTGACAGTGAAGTAACCTCATCAAAGAATGCAAAAAGATTAGTAAGGCTATATTTTTTCCCCATAGTGAAACCATTCTGACTATCCAATAGAACTTTAAATGCATGCCTTGAGGAGAAGTCAAGTGTAGAGTTATACCAGTGCTCCTTTTTTAACATCAAAATTTTTAGTGTATACTTTATTTTTCATAATTATTCTATCATAACACTTCTCTTAACCCATTAACTGTGGCAGGAGCAACTCAGTTGCCGTTTTCTGACTCACAGATTAAACTGAGTTGCCATCAATCACAATAAAACGGTAATTTTCGTCATTCGCATAGAGTTATAGTTATATATATATATATGTGTGACTGACAGATATTTCCGTCATCCGCAGTTAATGGGTTAAGTCTGCTTCAATGCATGGAAAGAACTACCACATATACATTTTTCGTTTGGGTGTGTTTTAATATATAGATTTTGTTTAAATAATGGGCATTACACAAATATAAAGATTGAACTTTCCATGTGAATGGATTATTTTGTGTGATTGATAACATAGGCCTGTGATGGTTTTATTGTCTTG
>NW_013666999.1:0-860 GCF_000517525.1 Limulus polyphemus | reverse complement strand
ACACAAAATATCTACTCTTTTTTTTATTAGGTCTTAAGGTTTGCTAAGCAATGTTTTTCTCGTGCCTTTTTTTCATTTCGCGTGTTGCCTGTCCAAAATGCAAAGTAATTTTCATTTTAAGATTGAAAATACTTTTATGCATCAGAAAATTTTCAAATTTCACATGCAAAATCTTTATAATGTCCAGATAGTTATAAAATGTTTCTTAAGAAAAAAACTTTATATTTTATCTGTTATTTTCAGTAATGATTCTCTGTAAGGTTTTGGTAGATTTGACCGATCTTGTAACCACCATTAAAAATTAGGAGATAAATGTAAATTATGCCTCTTTCATTCTAGAATGACAAATTATAACATGAAAACATAAATGTTTAGACTAAATAGTTTACATCTCATAACATTATACATTTATATATATTTATTATTTTCATTATATTGATCTTCCAGTCATGCCTGGCTAACAATACAGAAGTTACAATGATGCGGCACACGTACGCTCATGTTACTGTATCCGATAATATAAAACTGACCTTTGGTCGTTACAAAGTGACCTGTCTTGGCTGTGTTTTAGTAGACTAGTATTTTGTAAAATACAGTCACATTTCAATTATTGTACATTATATATGTATATAGATTATTATTTAGAAATAAGTTCTTAAACTTATTTGTCTTAAAACATAGAAGAGTAAATAAAGAAGCAAAGCAAACAATTCTCTCTCTTCTAGTTACGACCTTTTTACTAGGTTTGTGCTTGACGTAGGTTGCTAACTCTTTTAAAATTTTGCATGTGGAGGATATGAAACAAAATATTTTTTTATATATACAATTGAATAACTAAAAAATCATAAATTACTATATCA
>NW_013666998.1:294889-298591 GCF_000517525.1 Limulus polyphemus | reverse complement strand
TCTCGATGAGGCACGATGCATTAGTGCTTTTATCACATGTACCTCTCTTTTTGTTAAGTTACAATATATAAATATGTATATTACTCTAAATAACCGTCATTTATTTATCTTATTTAAACAGTCAACTCTTATCAAGTTCCTCGTGGCTCTGTGGAAAATCTAATTGGGGCAGATGATTAAGTTGTATTGGTGTATATAACAACAACAACAATAATATATGCGTTATTTCATTCCGATCCCGGGAAAGGGGGGGGGCGGTAGAGGGTTACGCCCTCTCGTCGGTTGAGCGACGAACAGAGAAAAAAAAAGATGATAAAAAAATTAATAATAGTAAATAATAGAAGGGTAAGCGAGCAAGTCAGCACAGGAGGCGGAAAACGAGGAAACGCGGTATATGCATATTGGGGAGACAATCCGGAGAAATATGGGTGAACACTGATCAGCCCATATCACGTAATGGAGATAGTTTGGGAACTGGCAATGGATATTGCGAGTATTAGGAATAGGGATAGATAAATGGGGGAAGAGGGGACATCGGCATCTCGATGTGGCCGGGATTGTCAGCTGGAAGAGACAGAACATAGGGGTTCAGTAGGTGATCAGCTGGTGCTAAAATGCTTCTTGTGTGTACAGTAGTGGCGAGAACATCGGAGAAGATGAGATTGTGGTCACGAAAACATTTATTTACATAGCGAGTGCGAAGCTGTCGAAGGTGTAACAGAGTGTAAGGAAAGTTAATACGGCGATGGAGTTCGGAAGTGGGACTAGGGAATTTGACACCAAAAGCAAGCCTGAGGGCATGGCGCTCCAAAAATCTGGAGGCGAGAGGAGAAGGCCAGAGAAACGGAAATCCAGGCTGTATGTCCATAGGTCAAGCAGGGTCTGGTGAATGTCTTGTATGTGTATAGCAGAAGTGGAGGGTTCAGGCCCCAGAAGGTACCGGTGAGAGAACGGAGGAGATGAAGACGACGAGAAACCTTAGCAGAAAGGCCAGATAAAGTGGCTTCCAAGTAAGATGCCTATCAAAGACAATGCCAAGATAGGTCATGGAGTCGGAAAGGGGGATCGGGACATCAAACAGAGACGGGTCACGGCAAGGGCGAAACTTACGATCTGATGGACCAAAAAGAATAGCTCGTGTCTTAGAGACATTGAGGGATAGACGCCAGCAGCGACACCAATACAAAAATGAATTTACAGCACCTGGAGTAGCTTATTCAGAGTGGACATCGTGGAACAATGGGCTACCAAAGCTGTGTCATCAGCATATTGAAACAACTGAAGAGTAGGCTGGGGACAAGGCATATCAGCAACATAGAGAATGTACAGAAAGGGATACAACACAGAACCTTATGGGACTCCAGCATGTAGTGTGAAAGTGCGAGAGAGAAACCTATCAATCGAAATCGCGGCACATCGCCTGTTTAGAAAAGAGGAGATGAGACGAATATAGGGAATAGGAAAGTGTAAGACATGTACTTTGTGGAGTAAACCTTGATGCCAAACTGAGTCAGAAGCACGCCGGAAATCAAACATGAGCATGCAGGAGGGTCTGCGAGTGTTGAAATTATTGGAAAGTGAGTCAGGCAATTTGAGAAGTTGATCCAAGGTAGAAAGGTGTGGTCGAAATCCCGCTTGTGTTTGTGGCAGCAGGTTGTGAGCAACAATGAAGTGAGGCTGATAGGACGATAAGAATTAACATCAGAGGCAGGTTTACCCGGTTTCAGAAAAAGCAGAATAGTAGATAACTTCCAGGAATCAGGAAAAACTTCTGAGGAAAAAAGAAATGTGTAGAACAATGCAAGAAGTCGAAGGAATTGCATAGGGGCATGACGGAGTTAGTAGTAAATGATGCCATCAAGACCAGGGGCATAGTTACGTCTGTTCTTCAGTACCTGCCGGATATCAGCTGCAGTAATGGGAGCATGTAAGAAATCATTATCAACAACATGGGAAGAACTAGAAGGAAAGTCAACGAGGGAGGCAATGGTTGAGTTCACGGTGGTTGTAGTGTCACGGTAGTCAAGAATATGACGTTCCGGGACCTGAAAGTTCTGTTCATGAAAAGCAGCAAAATGGTTGGCCTTGTGCAAAGGTGTAGAAGGTGCAACACCATCAACAAGTATAGGATAGGAGGGAGAGCATCGTTGACCTGTGAGGAGCTTAAAACGGTTCCAGAATTGCGAGGAAGAAGAGGAATGACTAAGATTGTTACAGTCCTGATGCCACCTCTGACGTCGGACTGCCCGAACAAAATTACGGGCAGTATGTTGAAGACCCCAGGATCATTGCAGCAACAAAGAATCATGAGATCGACAGTATTCACACAAAAAGTGGAAGAGTGGTGTAAAAGATTTACAGGTCTTCGAGGGAAGGCTGGTTTATGGGGAGCTGAAGAAGAAGTCGGTATGTGTAAAACACTGGCATCAGAGAGAAGAGTGGTGAGAAAGGTGGCGAATGAGTCATCATCTTCTGACGTAGTAAGAGGTCGATCCGTATCCGGTATGGCACTAGCAATGTGTGAAGCATAATATTTCCAATCGGCAGAACGAAAATTGAAGTGACGGGAAGCACAAGGAACAGACAAGGGCTGCGAATGGAGACTAAGTTCTATGGGGAGATGATCACTACCAACCGGAGAACACACGTGGAGAGTGATAAGAGGAACCAGATTGGAAGAAACAAGATGATATTGGACGACTAGGAGCCGGCAGGGGTAGCAAAGAACCAGAAAGGGAACATAAGGAGGACTGAAAATGGGCAAGTTCGGCAGAGGTGCTACTGTGATAGTTGACATCGGTAAGTAGAATATAACTGCAAAACAATTTTTCCAGAAAGGAAAGAAAGGTATTGGGCAAAGGAACTCTGGGACGAATGCAGATTGTTGCAATAGTGATGATGATGATGATGCGAAAGGGGAAGTAAACAGTGACTATCAAACGCTCAGGGTAAGAGGACTGTGAAAAGGAATGTAGGCGCATGGGAAGGCGAGTACGAGTAACAGTTGCCACACCTTCTCGGGCCAGACCCATAGGATGATCATATCGATGAAGAGTGTACCCTGACAAAGGAATCCTTTGAGTGGGTTTCAGAAAAGTTTCGTTAAGGAGAACACAATCATAGGAGCCGCTATCCAACAAGATGCTCAGAAGGGGGAGTTTATAAAGAAGAGAGCGAATATTTACAAATAAATATTTCAACATGTAGTCTCTGCCGGATCCCGTAAACAACGAAATAGAAAGTGTGAGTTAAGTCCAGAATAAGTGGTCTGCATGTGAAGGCGAAAGATGGTCTTGGCAGCATGGATAACATTATCTAGAACGAATGTACGTTGGAAGGAGAGGACATTCTGTAGTATCAATGTGACAAAACGGATGATATCCTCCGTGGTAGGAGACATAGCAACAGAGTTGGCAGGAGGGGTAATGGCATCGGTGGTACGCACTGGAGCAACAGAAGCAGGATCGTCAGCCTTGGGGTAGGCTTACTTGGAGGAATATGTTGAATGATCAAGATGGCAAGTGTTGTAGAGGGGAGGAGAGCTTAAGCGAGAGCATTGGCAAAGGAGATGAGGAGATGGGAGTTGTATAGTAGACACCTCTCACAACGAAGAGCCTGTTATATTTAGCAATTGTACTTTAGCAATGTCCAAAGACTTATGTAAATTCATTTTATTTTGCTTTAGATACTGAAGATGGACTC
>NW_013666998.1:292066-294507 GCF_000517525.1 Limulus polyphemus | reverse complement strand
AAACAATGTTGTATATCATAAGTGTCGTAATCTTGTTTATTATCAAACTTCGTTTTCCTTCGAACACATCGATTGCTTTTAGTTTGTTTGCTGTTAATTAAACACATAGCTATACAATGGCTATGTGTGCTGTGCCCGCAAACTTACCGCTGAGCCACTGGGAGGCAAGAATTTTGAATTACTGATTTTTTTTTTAGCACAAACTTACAATAGGGAATTGAATATCAGATTTTGGCGTTTGTAAGTCTTTAAAATTATCGCTGACCTACCTGGTGAGATTTCTCAATTAACAACGCGGAAGAACACATCTAACTACAGGTGTCTTGTCAGCCATGTTTGAACTCAAACAACATCATCATGTTCAAGGAGAGTTACTTGGACATTCTTAAGTAAAGTAAATAGGGTAGGCCTAATGTTTTGAGTAATTCTCTTTAGACATAATCTCGTAATTATTAAACCAAAACTCACGTTTAATCTTTGAACTAGGTTTGCGTATACGCCTATAAATGATTAATGATGAGATACCTTTAAGGTCAAACAAGCGTTTATAATTATTTTGAACGATTGAAGTGTACGTTTGCTAGATTCACATCGGAAAAGACGAAACTGTATTATTAAAGCTTGGTTCCAAGTGCTTAATTATTAAGTCTCTTTTATTCAAAACGTTCCTTCGTTTTCTGAAGTTTTTACCGCAAATTGGCCCGTTACGAATAGTATTGAAGTGCACATAATGCTGAAATGATTTCATTCATTCAGTTTGAGTCGTTCTTTAATTCGAACCCCTAAGTGTCGTACAATGGAACCAATATAAACATGTTTACGATAGGTAAATGTAATCTTGTAAACAACTTACGACTGTCGTAGTGTTGAAATAGGATCTAACGCCTTGAAAATAATCATTAATACGTAATTAATATTTAAATATGGCTTTTCAATGCACTTTCCTTTATCTTAAGTAATCTTAAATAATCCATAAACGGTAAGACTATTGTTAAAGGTAATTTATGTTTTGGGGGTGTTTACTTTTCATTATCTTACTAATAAAGTTTTCAGGAAAACAGTTCTTCTTGAGATAATTATTGATGTTATCAAGTTCTAGACGGCACTGACTTTGTTATTTTAAAGGCTATTTGACAACTGAAGGTGTGAAATTTCTCTAACTAAAATATGAACCTGAAAAGTAGGTTGCATACAAAGAACGTGTTTTAAACATAGAGCTTACTAGTTGCATGACTTTGCTTTTATTTTATTTTTTGAGAAAAAGCCAAAAATCTGCCTGTTCCAAAAAACTTACGAAGTAGAAGCTACACGCAACATGTACTCCATCATTAGCTAATCTATAGTTCGATAAGCCACAGCCAAGATCAGTGAAGGCACAGTTCAGATACCACTGTATGTGATGTGTGTGTGAAAAAATTGTGATATCCATAACAGAAATATTATCAACGTGAAAAAAACGGAAACTTATAAAAAAAGAGCCCTGCTATATAAAGTGGAGATATCAAACACACCAACCAAGTTAGAAGAAACATTTGAGGCAACCTTGTAATATATTATTACTTAAGTATAGTATTAATAGTGCAAATAAAACTAATGATTAAATAATAAAAAATATACAGTTAAACTACAATTGCATTTGTTTTTAGGAAAATCAAATAAACCAATTTCTTACAATACAAGTACAGGGACCCAAGAAAAACGAGTAGTCAGAGAATGAAATATATAACTATCCAATTCTCTTGTCTTTTATATGAATTAATCCCCGTTCCACCAAACATGCTCGCCCTTTCAGCCGTGGGGGCATTATAATTTGACGGTCAACCCATTATTCGTTGGTAAAAGAGTAGCCCAAGAGTTGGCGGTGATGACTAGCTGCCTTAACTCTAATCTTTCACTGCTAAATTAGGGACGACTAGCGCAGGTAGACCTCGTGTAGCTTTGCGCGAAATTCAAACCAAACCAAACTTTAAATGAATTATGTGATGGTATCGAAATTAAATATTTCTTACGTAACATTGTACTGTCGAATGATCGAGAATGGTGTTCTGTGAACCAAATGTATATGTTATAAAAACGCTTTAACTACAAATGTTTGGGTTTGTGGCGTAGCAAGAGGGGGCAAGGGGGCAGTCGCTCCCGGGCACAGGTGTGAAGGGGTGCAAAATTTCCTCTGGCCTATAATGCCTATTAATTAATAATTATGCCCTCCCCTAGGATATAGTGCAACTGCCCTACGTTAAGTAAATACGACACAGTGTTACGTTATTTGTGTGTATTACACTTGCAGTTTTAACTTTTAAAAGCCGCCCACTGAAATACAGTGAGACCGAATTGACGTACAGAAGTAAATTACATCATTCATCTGTAGATCAAATACAAGTTCTAGAGTACAACCTACAAGTAAGTGTATGTTCAACAAAAAGAAAATACGAGATTGATGT
>NW_013666998.1:291016-291705 GCF_000517525.1 Limulus polyphemus | reverse complement strand
TGGAAATAACAGGTCTAACATTAATGTTAGATCTTGTTAGATCTAGTTGTACTAGCGACTTAATCTAGGAACTATAATCTAGAACCACTAATTATTTAGCCTATATTTAAGTTTTCTCATTCTATCAAAACCTTTAATATTAAATATAGCCATGGATCCTCTAGGCTTATATTATGTTATGATTACACCCTTCTCCACAGTGTGTGTAATTTTCATTCGAGCAATTTCAGACTTGTCTCCTGTAGTGTTCGTGTAGTTACACCTATCGAGTTTTTAAATGCGACTTAGCGACTGCCAGTAATTTATATGGTGCTCATAAGCCTGATTTACCAGCATATACACTCATCTGCATTTATTTTCTTACTGCTGTGTCACATTAATTAACATGAGTATGGGTGGTCTAAATAATGGAGTTAAAGTGAAAATAGGTCCAGATAGGCTTAACTAGTCCTGAGTTGCAACTATAATTGTATAATTGAAATATAATTTGTGGTTAGGAACTGATGAAAGTAGAATACTTCCTTTCATATGACAATTTGCATGTTGCAACCAAATAGTGTAGTCAGTATTTATTAATTTATTCTTTTTGCCCATTATGTTGAAAAAAGAAAGTGGGGCACAGGGACGCAAAAGACGTACTCAGTTTGCAGCTTCGATGGTGGAGTCAAGCAAATTGATGAGAGCTTTCC
>NW_013666998.1:289035-290046 GCF_000517525.1 Limulus polyphemus | reverse complement strand
AGCATACTGCTTTTCTTGTCTTCTTTTTCATCTACATGTATGACATCCGATAGTCGGTCTGCTTTCAAAACACAGGGTGGATTCTCTAAGTGGAAAGAAATTGAAAAGTGTGCCCATGAAAATAGTGACAGTCATCGTGAGTCATTTGCTGCTTGGAAAGAAATTGAGCGTAGAATTCGTCTTCAAAGTGGCATTGATGAAGAGCTACAAAGGCAAATTCAGCAAGAAATAAACAAATGGAGAGATGTACTGCGACGGTTGCTGGATTGTGCACAATATTTAGCTTCTCAGAATCTTGTATTTCGTGGTCATACTGAGGACATAACCTCAAACGAAAACCCTGGACATTTCCTGTCACTTTTGCAGTTATTAGTAAAGTATGATCCACAGTAATGAGAGAGAGTTTAGAGCGTGTTAAAAACAAGCAGACATCAACATTTAATCTTTCTCCTGAAATCCAAAATGAGTTTATAAATCTCGTGGCTTCATATGTGCGAAATTATTGTTTGTCAGCAATTCGTAGAAACAAATACTATGGTATTCTGTTTGATTCCCACACCTGATTTAGCCCATCGTGAGCAATTGGCCCAAGTGATTCGGCTTGTTGACATTGACTTTAAGTCAAGAAAAGTAGAAGTCAAAGAGTCATTTATTTACTTTATACAGATAAAGGAAAAAGACGCTGCCAATACCGAGAAAACATTAAGCGCAAAATTAGAAGCAGATGGAATTTTATTGAGTGATTGTTGTTCACAATGTTATGATAACGCTGCTGTCATGTCAGGTCATCTGTCAGGCGTTCAACAAAGAATTCTGAAAAAAATCCAAAAGCAGTGTTTATAAACTGTGACAACCATAGTTTGAACTTAGCATGTCTTCATGCTGCAAGTCAGGAAACAACAGTTATTACCTTAATTGAAACCATTTACAATTTCTTTGCTCATTCAACAATTCGATGGGACGAACTGCAGCAGGAGCTTAAGATCTCTGTCAAGCTGAATCAGAAACACG
>NW_013666998.1:286761-288095 GCF_000517525.1 Limulus polyphemus | reverse complement strand
CGCTTGAAAGATTACTCTAGCTACGTGACTTTGAACGATACTGGATGACATAAATATCAAAATGGTTTACAAATTATGTGAGTACACCGAGGAGTCATTAGTTCCAGGTTTAAAGTTGTTATATTGCGACTTTATTTTAGGCCTGTGTAAGGCGGTAATTAATTCTTTATGTTATTGTCATTAAGTGGGTAATGAGTCACAAAACAAATAACCAAAACATTTCAGAGGTGGGGCGCAAAAAGTGTCTTTGACCCCGAGTGCTGCGAACCCTTGCTACGCCACTGAGGCTATCTCCCCTTGAACTTATTAAACAATTTTCGGAATACTAAATTTATTTATTATATCTGCTACTGTGCGGCTATATAATGTGTAGAACTGAATAGTGGCCAATAACACTTTTTCTTCACTTCACCTATCTAGTGTATGGGTTTTTCTCACGATGACTACAAGCACGTTCACGCCAACAGTATGGTTAATACTTTTCACTATGATATAGGTCCAGTTAATTTCTCTTTGGTGATTTTTGATCGACCTTTGGACGATTCGAACCTTTTGGATTGTGCCTAGTGGATTTTGGTGAGTTTCTTTTACTTGGTGCTTTTTACAATTCATTGTAATTAAGTTATTGACTACAGTGTTGTGTGTACGGTGTTCTTCGTGCACTCTGACCTGTCGTTGACCGACTGGGAATGTCTACGGGAGCTGTGCTGTCACATAATCGTCGTCGTTTCAAGCCTTATGACAAGCTGGGTACCCATTCTCGTCTCTCACAGTCATCTCTTTCTAGCCACTCTGATCGGGACTTTGCTCCTCCAGTTTGTGTGTCTTCTGTGCCTCCTGGTTTACCGACTTTTGCTGATGTCGTTGCTTCTTCAACCACTACACTACCTACTGCGTCAACTAGTTTGCTTTTTTCATTTGTTCGTCCTCGGAAACATGCCCGTATGGACACCTCCTGTTTCGGTGTTTCTTCTGTTTCAAATGGAACCTCGATTTTTCACCATCCGCACATTATTCCAACGACATCGGGTTGAAGCTTTTCGATCTCCTCCCCCTCAGCCCTTATGCTGTGAAAAGTGTTTGTTTTTCAACTCTCACTTGACTGCAAACTGCCCCAATTCGCCTGTATGCCTCCATTTTGCCCATCAATGCCTGCAGCTAGAACAACCTTCCGTTTATAATACCTGTCACCAGAACCACCCTACCTATTCTTATAAGTGTCGTCGTAAACCTTCTCCAAACCAGAATGATCCTACATCGGTGACTCCAGTTAGTGGCTCCGACCCCATTACCCCTCCTTCTAACTCTGTTCTTCCTCATCCAACTGGTGAGTG
>NW_013666998.1:280074-285761 GCF_000517525.1 Limulus polyphemus | reverse complement strand
AAATCTACTGCCAAAAGAAAAAATTAAATTTAGCTCCAAAGTTATAGCCCTTAACTTATATAAAAAAGAAGTTCGACTTGAGAGTGGGGAGAGTTTTCGGTACAACAAACTGCTATCTACAATGCCTCTTGACTACACGCTTAAGCTTGTTGGAAAGCCAGAACTGGCAGATCAACTCAAACACAATAAAACACATATCATAGGAATCGGACTTCGAGGACATCAGCCTCGAGTGCACGCAAGCTGGATTTACTATCCAGAAGACAACTGCCCCTTTTACAGAGCAACCATTTTCTCTAGATATGGGGAAGGTAATGCTCCGCCAGCTGATCGACTTTTGCCAACTATTCAAATGGGAATTACTCCTGTAAACGACAATATTGTGGCACCGGGACCATATTGGTCTATTATGGTGGAAGTAAGTGAGAGTGAACACAAGCCAGTCAACAAAGATACCATTGTATATGCTACCATACTAGGTGCAATCAACGTTGGTTTAATGGAGTCTGAAGACGAGATTGTGTCAATTCATTATCGAATGGAAAATCGTGGTTATCCAATCCCTCACATCGATCGTGATGGCGTTCTAGAAGTGGCACTCCCTTGGCTTAAAGATCATTCAGTCTGGAGTAGAGGGCGCTTTGGAAGTTACAAATATGAAGTAGCAAATCAAGATCACAGTTTAATGATAGGAGTAGAGGCAATAAACAATATGTTGTATGAAGAAGAAGAGATTAGTCTCTGTAGACCAGACTATGTTAACAAAGGATCCGTGAAAAACAAAATTATGTTCGAACCCAAACCTATACAGCAATAGAACAGCTATATAGATTTGTTTTTTTTTTAATATGTATACTTTTCAGTTAAAGTACAATGGAGTCAGAAGAAATAACAATTTTTATACGTCTAAGAGTATATAATAGTTTTTTGTTGCTATTTTACATTTCAGGCCTAATATTGAATTAAGTTATATTGTTTAATCCACTTCTGTAGTTCTTGTTTTTCCACTGTGAGTTTGATTTCGATTTTTTTGTCTCATATGTTTTAATGATATAACACATTTTGTGGGACGAAATCACACATGTTGTATGGTAGTAAAAGCAGTAAAAGCTTATTTTTACGTTCATTGTTAGCTACTGTTTGAAATGTTTATGTTTTTGTAATGTCCAAAAATAAACTTTCTCTCCAACATTCAGCTCATCATTACCTCTTAGCTGGCGATCTGTAGGAATAGAGGCAATAAACAACGTATTGTATGAAAAAGAAGTGGTTGCTCTCTGTAGAGCAGACTATGTCCACAAAGGATCAGTGAAAAACAAAATAGAACAGCTGTATAGCTCAATCATAACAACTGGATATTCGGAGTATCACATGTAGATGGTTTACTTTTCTTATTTAAATAATTACGATGTATTCTATCAATAGCATTTTGACCTGATAATTATTTGGTGTTATTGAATTCTTTAAGCCAAAATTCATAAACGCTAGATATTTTACATGCTCGATGGAAAACGCATAAAAGAAAATGTTGAGTAATAATACAAAAGTATTTGATTCTTCTGTGTTGTTGATATAAAAGAAAATGTTAAGTAACAATACAAAAGTATTTGATTCTCCTGTGTTGTTGATATTCGTATAACGAAACTAAAAATACATTACTTGCTAAACCTAATGGGTTAAGTTTCGACTAAGTTTGTGAACGGTTAAACTATCTTTTATACGGAGACTCTGTTCATCATTGGTCCTTGCTAAGATCTTAAAATAATTTGAAAAGACGACGACATCAGATTTACCTAGGACATGTTTAAGTACACTGGACTTATTAGGGTGCCTAGAACTTTCATGTTAACGCGAGTTAACAATATATTTTAATGGATCCAATATAGCCTTGTTGGCAACATAGAAACGGGAATTCATAAACTACATACGATATATTTAACGCAGGAATATGTATAAAAACATTGTAGGCGACAATTGGGTTTTAAAACACACCTCAGGTGTGTTTGATGCACCTATTGAAGTACGTTTCTTAACTGCTTTTAATAATAAAAGAATATTTATCCATCTATGGCAAAGTAATAACATAGAATATTTCGAAACGTCAAATGTAAACGGTTTACTTCGCGTATTTAAATAACTACGATATGTTCGCTTAATAGCAGATGTAAAAACATTTTTACCTGAGAATTATTTGGTATTACTGATTTCTTTATGCTAGGTATTTTACATGCGTGATAGAAGAATATTTTAACCAAGTTTTTGTTTAAGAGATTTTGTATGATTCTTGTGAAATTGAAGTACAAACAGATAAGTTTGTTTACGTTGTGCTTTACGTTGTAAGTGACCATTAATTATTGTTATTAACCAAAGTATCAAGAAATGAAAGTTTACCATCTTTTTGATGATCCACAGTAAATTTTTTACTCTTGTGTTTACTACTGAAGCACTCAAAAAATTATACAACTGGATCAGAGTTCTTAAAAAAATGGTAAATGTGTCACCCACAAAGATGGTAAACGTGTCATCCATAAAGATGGTAAATGTGTCATTCACAAATCTGCGGTAATAAAAAGGTTTACGCGATTACGATCAGTTTTCTAAACATTAATTTACGTAGTAACACAAAAACAGATTGGCGAAAGTGGGCGCCAATCTAGAACACATAGAGACACCATCAAGCTAATTGTAATGATTTTCATTTAGGAATATGTTTATTCACAATTCCATCTACTGAACTTTTAAGAAAGTATTTTTATATACATTCTGGACTTATTATTCATACGAGAATTTAACCAATCATCACTGTCGGTACCATGATAAGTCATTACGTCATAATAAATAAATCAGTACGACTCTTTAGGCCTTCGTATCTAATTTACTGTGGCAAACACAACCATCTACGTTAAGAAATGATTTTAAATTCGGTCCTACGGCTGAAAATTTTCAAATAGATTTATAAGATTGAGTAAAGGCCAACGAAGGCTTTGTATGTGATATTTTCTTCGTTTTGCCGCTCATAATTGCTGAGTAATCCTCCTATAAATCCTAAGAGGGAAAGTTGCCATTTCTGGGGAAGTAAAATCTGTCAACATTTACCTTTGTTAATAGAAACATCAAGGTCTTTGAGTATGTTCTTTAGTTTACTTTTCGTCTGTTGTGTCAACTCAAAATATTTCCTTTATTTCAGTGAATAAACCTCTTTTCATCTCTGCGTAATATTCTTATGTTTAGTTTTTTGTCCCAAAGAAATTTTAGGGCAAAATCCTATAGGTTGAGAATTTCCTTTACATTTCTCATTTTGTTGATAAACTTCTTTCTCGAGCTATAGGCTTCGCCCTAAATTTTATTTTGATTGTTATGGTTTGGTTTGTTATAAATTTCGCGCAAAGCTACACGAGGGCTATCTGCGCTAGCCGTCCCTAATTTAGCAGTGTAAGACTAGAAGGACTGATATTGCAGGTAGCTTTCGTGTAGGTTTGCGCGAAATTAAAAAAAAAAAAAACTGACGTCTTAACCCTTAAAACAGCTTGGAACTTACACCATGAGATTAGCTGTGATCTGAGTGTTAGGACAGGTGAAAATGTCCAAAATTGTCTCAATATAAACTTTTTGTCATCTAATAGTAGATCTAAGTTTTATTTTAGATTATTTTACAAGGTGTTACGTATTTATCTACTAAATATATACATAATCTAGAACAAGGAACAAAAACTGAAAAAAGACAGATCCATAGGGTTATTTTTTTATCAACAAAATGTTCGAGATTTCTAAGGTTAAGGTAACTGATGCAATCATGGGAGAGTGATAACGTTGTAATAGGGCCTAAAGTTAAGGTAGCTGATGCCATCATGGGAGAGAGGTGACGTTGTAATAGGGCAAGAGTGGCGTGTATAATTGTTTGCTTAAGCATCTTTCATCTGAAGCTCCGAAAATGTTACATATGTGCTAGAATTGAAATTTCAAATAACTAATACAATTGAAATCCAAAGCACACCATAAAACTAAAGTTATCTCTTGATAAAATTTGTTGTTAGCTATTTAAATAGTCAAATAGCTAAACCAATATGTCATTGATTTTGACCACACCAAATATAATTCATTTTCTCCAATCTACTGTACCACATAAGTATCTACTTTACGTCTAAATAGCAGCAACTTAATGTCACTTCTAATGTCTCTTGTCACTATTGTACGACACCTTCCAACTGTATTACTGCTGTAAATAGATGTTCAGAACTCTTTACAAAACATCGCTGTCTGAAAAGGTTCATGGTGTATTTCTTACAACTTTCAGTTTATAATAATAATAATAATGATAAAATGCCTGACGTATTTTTTATTCGATCCACTTCATGGGAAAAACTTGCAAGGTTTACTGAATTCACGTTCAACAGTATTGAAACGTGTTGCTTTCAAAATGTTTCGATTCGATCAGTTTGCTTTTAATATTCTCTTATTAATCAATTAATTGTTGTTGCTTTAGCATAGAGTTACGCAATGGGTTATATGATCTCTGTCCACCGTAGGGAATCGAATCCAGGATTTTCGCGTTGTTTTTCTGCAGCGGTGCCAGTTGTTGTAATAGCAGACAAAGAAAACGTGGATACTTTAATTATCTGTGAAGATATTCTGTCAGAAAAAAATGTGGATACCTTAGCTACGTGTGAAGATGTTCTGTCAGAAAAAAGTGGATAACTTAACTACGTGTGAAGATGCTCTGTCAGAAAATATATGGATACATTAACTTCGTGTGAAGATGCTCTGTCAGAAAAAATGTGGATACCTTAACTACGTGTGAAGATGTTCTGTCAGGAAAAAGTGAATAACTTAACTACGTGTGAAAGTGTTCTTTCAGAAAAAAAGTGGATATCTTAACTACGTGTGAAGATGTTCTGTCAGAAAAAAGTGGATACCTTAACTACGTGTGAAAATGTTCTGTCAGGAACGTTTTTTTTTTCTTGGTGACTAAGTGACAGTATAGGAAATAGCTGTTAGCAGTTGAATAGATATTTATTGAAAACGTTTATAGTATTTTATCACATTTTATTCCTATAAGATTGTAACATTAATATATATATGCATTCTGTCTACTACAGGGAATCGAACCCCAGATTTTAGCGTTAGGGTCCGTAAACTTATTTCTGACACAAAATGGGACAAAAATTAAATGTAGCGAAAAAACTGTTTTAACTTATAATAAAACTTAAAACCTTGAGACATTAATTCTGTTTGATTACTTAAATACCTGAAAACACGAGATAACAAACATTTTTTTTAATTGCACAGCATACCCCTTAGCAGTCCCATGATTAGAGCGTGTAAAACTACTATTTATTTTTTATTATAAACGGTTGGGCAAAAGTAGCGTTACATAGGTATACTATAGATTATTTTTTAAAAATACATTTCAGGAAATTATTTATCTGATTTGTTTTATAAAACACGTCTTACTTATGCTGAGAAACAAGTACAATGTTATCAAAAGTTATCCAAAAGTTCTATGAATATGAATACACAGTGAAATATTGACTGTTATTTAAATACATGTACTGTTTGGTATACATATGTAAACATGTGTTAGTTCTATGAATATGAATACACAGTGAAATATTGACAGTAATTTAAATATTTGTACTGTTTGTAATCTTGTGTTCGTTCTATGAATATGGAATGCACAGTAAAATACA
>NW_013666998.1:270973-279074 GCF_000517525.1 Limulus polyphemus | reverse complement strand
GGTGGTGTCTATTTACTTGTGACCACGCTGTGTACATCATCAAGGGCTTTGGCTGTGCATGTGACCTTTCTGTACTTCTTCAGTCACAGTTTGTACATTGAGTCTTATGAGCCTCCACTTTACCTCAGACATTTCCAACTTTCTTTACAATATGCTGTAAATCTCCAACCATTACCAAAACATCTCACCAGGCATTGTGTCTTCAAGTCTCAATTGGTTGTGTTTTTTAGAAATAGATGATCTGATTTTCTACATTTGTTCTTCATATCCTAACACAGTTGACTAAAATGGGTTTACCATTGGATGATAATACTGAATTTAATGATCAGCTCATCCTATCATGGCTTACTACCATCCACACTTGTCATTGTTTTTAGGTGACAGGAAGAAGTCGAATACTCCTAATTAGAACTACTGTCTTCTCTTTAATGAATATCTTTTAAACCATTATTTTGTTTCCATTTTTATGGATTGTTCAAATTCTGATGCCTCTGTGGGCTCTCTCATGATTTGCTGTTGCTCTGTGGTTGCTCAAAGGATCCCTTCTACAAATTATATGTTCACTTCTGAGTTATATGCCATTTCACTGGGCTTAGATCATGTTGAAGCTAAGCAGTACACTAACTCTATGATCTATGTTGACTCGCTTAGCTCCTTGAGGGCTCTAGTATCGCTTAAGTGCGTTCTCACTCAGTTTTCTTGGACATTTAGAAAAGACAGGCTCATTTTTTCGTTGATGTCCATTCCAATTCAGTTTTCTGTATTCTCGATGATGCTGGTATTCGTGGGAAAAAGCTTGCTGATATCTCAGCTAAATCCGTCTGCGCTGGCGTTGTCACAGCCTTCTCTCTCTTATGTGAACTTCAGTCCTTTCATAAAACAAGGCTTCACGCCATTTGACTGTCGATTTGGGGTGACAAACCTCACAACAAATGTGTTCGTTCATTTCGAACTCCTCAATCCACAGCAAACTGTCAATGCAGAGATCTATAGTCAGCAACTGGAATGTTTAAATCGAGCCCTTCATCAGAAACGCCCTTCACTCGTCAATTGTTGTTGTTTGGCCATATAGTTTATGTACGAATCAGAGAGAGGGAATTGTCTTATCTATGCTGCACATTGGCCACAGTTTCATTATTCATCGATTTCTTTTACAAGATACTAATCTGCCAATGTGTGGCCTTTGTGACACTCAATTCACGATTGCCTACGTTATACTTTCGCGCATTCGCTACGATTTTCAATGGTGGCATCATTTTTAGTTATTTTTTCCCGTGGTTTACTTTTGACACTTGACAGTGTCGTTGGCGATGGTGACACTTTTCAGGTTTATCGTGTTTTAAGCTCAGGCCATTGTTTTTTATTTCTATTTGACTTTTTAACCTTGTTTCATAACTAAAGAACAAACGCGGTCCTTTTTATTATGTTTTCATTTTTACTTTTTTGCATATTTTACATTATTTTTATTCTTTTCACATATATTAGATTCTCTTGCTTGGCGCAGATGGCCCTGGTGTTCTGCACCATAAATCCCCTATAACCAACCAATCAAACAAACAAACATTTATCAATGTTTGCTCTATTGTATGGTGCATATAGCCCCGATGTTCTGGCGCCATATAACCCCCAATAACAAACCAACCAACCATTTATCAATGTTTGCTCTATTGTTTGGTGCAGGTAGCCCCGATGTTCTGGCGCCATATAACCCCCCAATAACCAACCACTCATTTAGCAATGTTTGTTGTATTGTTTGTTTCGCCTACACGCCTAGTCTTTGTCTAACAGTTAACGTATACGTGATACGATGTATGTGTACTATTACTTTATTCTAATATTGTCATTCAAATTTGTTTCTCGTTCATTTTTTGTAACTATTTTAGGAACTACCTGATAAAGGACGTTGGCCGTAATGTTGTCATAATTTCAAAATATTTTTAAAGTGTTTTCCGTTTCCTGTTGGTTATTTTTTACAAGTAACACACATATATTTTTTTCAGCTATATTGTACTATCTATGCGGACCATTTTCAGGTTCCTATTGTTCTTCGAACGCATCCCCTAGTGAAACAGCGGTACATCTAAAGACTTACAACACTAACATCCGGGGTTTGATTCCCCACAGTGGACACAGTGAATAGCTCAATGTGACTTTGCTCTCAAACAAACAAATAATCCTCAGCTGCAGACACCCATTGTTTAGATTTACGCTTGTTCGTATTAGAATTTCAAATAGCCTAAAATTGAGTTAAATGATACTTTGAATTTAGTAGTTAAATTGTACTTTGGATTTAGCAGTTAAGTAAAAGCCGATATATAGTCAATTTATGATATTTTTCAACAAGATTGATACACACAGTTTCTTTTTTTTAACACAAATACGTTTTAATATACACAAAACAATACAACTTACAATAACAGTTATTACAAACAATGACTTATAAACAAAAGTTTCATAAACTTACAAGCAATATAAAGTCTTCTTTCTAGTCTGGAACTTCCTCGATATCTTATTGAGGGTTCACGATGAGTGAGTTAATTACGAGTGGACGCAGGTAGATTCACATAACAGGGAGCTAGCTAGCTTTGTCCTTCATTATTCACCAGCCACACACGCCGAGTTTTCCATGATTAATTAATATAATGTTTTCGTAAAAAAATGCTAATGTCCGATGAGAATCCACTGAAGCTAAATGATTTGTAATGTTCAAACTTTGTAAAGGTTCCTGGTCAGATATCTGAAGTTTTCCTATTGATAAGCGTCATAACAATCACAGTTATAGCTTCCAAAAATTATACCACACTGACATTAGCAAACTAATAATAGATACTCTTTTTGGCGCGTCGCATTGATTATATTTATAGGCGTGTGGATGCTTTCTCGAAATTTCAGTTTTACGTAACAATACTGACGCTAACACAAGCGTTTACGTACACACATATACTGTTGGTTCTTACTCTCGAGAATATTCTACAACTTTGGAGAATAGGGGCAGTTTCGCAATACATATTTAACTCTATAAGCTATGTATGTTTCTAAACATGAATTTAATCTAAACAAACATCGATAGTAAAATAAATATATATATATAATAACAAATCCGTCACACGCTTAAAACAAAACAACAAATCTTCTACGATTTTATCGAACGACAAAAACATCGTAGAAACTGAATCAAGTTTGAATTTGTTACAAGTTATCAATCTTACATTTATATAACGTACATTTGGGCATTTGAGCATACTGGATGAAGCATTAGTTGTTGTTTGTTATTTTAGCTGTTGATCATAATTTTTAACTGTCCAAAACATATTTAGTAAATCTTTTGGACGACACGGACTTTTTGCAGATGCAGAACATGAACAAATGAAGAGATGTAAAATTTTTGTTAATTGTATACGTGAGGATGTTAGAAAAAAAAATCGTTTTAATGTTAGAAATCACCATTCATCAACATAATCTAAAATACAGTTGTTGAAGGCAGTTTACGGGAAAAGAAAGAACATCTGAAATTTCTGCCATTCACAAACTTTCCTGAAGAACTCAAAGCATCAGACGTCAGCAAAACCTGTCCACCTGGAATAGCACGGAGATGAACAATTGAAGAGCTGGCAGTTGGCATGTCTAAGGTATAATATGTTGTAGAACATGTTGTCCAAAGTGTATTTATAGATATCATATAAGTTATACTTATAACGTCAGCTGTGATCCGAAACAGAAGCTATACCAAACATATGTTTCTAGATTGAAAATAGAAATTTACTGCTAACTGAAGACTACGTGTGTTCACAGGGTCAGTTTTCTGATATTTTATTTGCACATATACCACCTGTGATCATTTCAATACGGGCCTTCATTACACTGATACCAGTCGAGAACCATTTACTTTCGTTCCTAGAACTAAACGCTGCTTAATCAGGTATGTCACGAATACAGTAAGTTAAGTTAAGCTAGATAAGGACATACATGTATATTTCACAAATAATTAAAACATTTCATTTCTGTGTAGTATTTAAGGGACCAGCGTCTTTATTCATAAGGTTTATAATAAATAACAACATTCATGGGAAACTTTCACGCAACTTTTAATATTTTTCAAAATTTTCATTTATTTTTCTAACAAATAAACAAATAATTAGAGATACAAGTAGCGATAAATAACGATGGAATATTTCGACAGGGTTATTTTACCGTCAAACAAACAGCTCTTGTTTATTAACCCCTAAATTTGAAGTTTAACTTCGAAAAGGCCCTTTAAATCATATAAAGCTGCCTTCCCTCTAATTTTGGCCCCCAGTGGCACACCGGTATGTCTGCGGACTTACAACGCTAGAAATCTGGTTTCGGTCCCCGTGGTGGGCACAGCACAGATTGCCCATTGTGTAGCTTTGTGCTTAATTACAAACAAACAAACAAACCCTCTAATTTATCACCTAAAACTTAGGAACAGCTAGCGCAGGTAGCCTCGAGTAGTTTTGCGCCGTACCCAGTAAACAAACAAATAAACTGTACTATGTTTAACTATTCAAATAAAGATAGACTCTTCTGTGTTTAACGATTAACGTGTTCATAGAGTCGTTGTTCTGATATTTTATTTACATTTACGCGGCGGAAGTTATGCCACCTAAATGAGAACTGCTTGTTTTCGCTTAGAATCATCATGTTCTCATTGTAATTAGGGCTACGTGCTTCAGTTCAGAATTATCATGTTAACACTAATACTGTAACGAAAGCTACATGCTCCGGTTTAGAATTATCATGTTAACACTAATACTGTAACGAAAGCTACATGCTCCGGTTCAGAATTATCATGTTAGCACTACTTCTGTAGCCAATGTTATCTTATTCAGTTCAAAGTTATCATGTGAACAATAATACTGTAAAGAGGGCTGCTTTCTTCATTCAGAATCATCATGTTAACTCTCTTAATATAATAATAACAACATACTTCAATTCAGAATTATCAAGTTAACATTAATATCGTACCGGGACCTTTCATCTTCAGATCATAATAATTATAATGGACGTAATATTATAACTGTAATTGTATCTGTCGGGTTAACAGTTGGATTGTCACAATAGTATTCTAACATGAACTACACTATACACTGATACTTTAAGATAGGTTTTGCTTTAATACAGATCTCATGATACTGAAACGATATCCATCTCTTTTATTTAATATTAATAAATAAGGTTTTTATCAAGCTTCTTGGCTTTGTTTGTTATATATGTTATAGCCGAGCCACGTCAGCAGCTTTAAAAATTAATGTAGGTGTGAAACCGATATGTTTGAATAGAAATAAATATTTACAAAATGTATAAGGTTTCACTAAGTACTTTGACAAAATGTCTAAGCTTTCACTACGTACTTTGACAATATATCTAAGGTTTCACTACGTACTTTGACAAAAATGTCTAAGGTTTCACTACGTATTTTAACAAAAACGTCTAAGGTTTCAATACGTACTTTAACAAAATGTCTACGGTTTCACTACGTACTTTGACAACATATCTAAGGTTTCACTACGTACTTTGACAAAATGTCTAAGGTTTCACTACGTACTTTGACAAAATGTCTAAGGTTTCACTACGTACTTTGACAAAATGTCTAAGGTTAAATTATTTACTTTGACAAAATGTCTACGGTTTCACTACGTACTTTGACAAAATGTCTACGGTTTCACTACGTACTTTGACAACATATCTAAGGTTTCACTACGTACTTTGACAAAATGTCTAAGGTTAAATTATTTACTTTGACAAAATGTCTACGGTTTCACTACGTACTTTCACAAAATATCTAAGGTTTCACTACGTACTTTCACAAAATGTCTAAGGCTTTACTGCGTGCTTTAAAAAGAGAAAACAATAAAGAATTACTTTATTTTCTGTTTCTCACATTTGCACAATTTACGATAACTTAGAAGTGATAGACTGGAGTAACGCTAGCCGTCCCTAATTTACAAGTGATAGACAAGAGTAACGCTAGCCGTCCCTAATTTACAAGTGATAGATAAGAGGAGAACGTTAGCCGTCCCTAATTTAGAAGTGATAGACAAGATGAACGCTAGCCGTCCCTAATTTAGAAGTGATAGACAAGAGGAACGCTAGCCGTCCCTAATTTAGAAGTGATAGACAAGAGGAACGCTAGCCGTCCCTAATTTAGAAGTGATAGACAAGAGGAACGCCAGCCGTCCCTAATTTAGAAAGGATAAACAAGAAGAATGCTAGCCGTCCCTAATTTACAAGTGATAGACAAGAGTAACGCTACCCGTCTCTAATTTAGAAGTGATAGATAAGAGGAGAACGCTAGCCGTCCCTAATTTAGAAGTGATAGACAAGAGGAACGCTAGCCGTCCCTAATTTAGAAGTGATAGACAAGAGGAACGCTAGCCGTCCCTAATTTAGAAAGGATAAACAAGAAGAATGCTAGCCGTCCCTAATTTAGAAGGGATAGACAAGAGGAAATGCAGGTAGTCAACACCACCCACTGCCAACTCTTGGGCTACTTTTTCCTGATCCAATAGTGGCAACTGACAATTCCCCTTAAAGTGCACCTGGGGCTCCAAAGTGCGTAGCACCTTTTTTTTTTTTTTTGTGGTCACTGGACGTTAACGATAAACCGGCGGGTTTTAAGGGCAAACACGCTAATCACTGGGCCACGCTCTACCCACAAACTATGTTATACCATTCATCGCCAACTTTTTTGGTTACTCTAATCAAATAATTCGTCAATATCCCCAAAATGTGACCCACTATAATACATCATATCTCCAAAGTGCGGGGCACGATTTGCAGAATTCATAGTCCAGCAGGCTTATCGCTAGGCTACGCCCGGTCAGAGGAACACCTTTACCCCACCCAGCAATAATAAATAGCCCATTAAATATAGTTATGTAGAAAAGTGTATTGTTCTAACACAGTTGTAGTTTTATTTATTACAAACACCACCACCACCACCACCTCACACACACACACAGTGTCTCAGCGGTAAGTTTGATGTTTTATAATACAAAATATTGGGTTGCAATATCCGTGGAGATCATATCACAAACAGACCATTGCGGGGTTTTGTGCATAACAACAGACAAACAAAATTCATTAAATTATTAACTGTTAACTTTAGACAGTAGCCTGGTGAAGTTAAAACCCATCCGTTAAATACGGGGCAGTAACTGAACAAAGAATCGTTTTAATAGAAATTACAGATCTACATTTGTATTTTTTGTTCGTTCGGATAGAAAAAAACTTTCTTGTCCTAATGGCATTTCTTCACATAAAAATATGTCATTAAATAATTGAAATATTTCGAATCCTAAATACGTTCACAACTTTCTTAATAGATACACTTTTTACAAGAAATTTCATTATACCGCTATAGAATTCATTTATTCATCTTTCTATCAAAAACGCCCGCAATGGCTCAGCGATAAGTATCAAGGGTTATAAAACTAAAAACCTGATTCGATACCGTGAATGGGCCCAGCAGAGATAAACCATTGTGTGATTTTGCGCTTAACAACAAACGAACCCATCATAAATATATCATGATCCATTAAAATAAATCTTAATTTTAACGCTTAAATCACAACAGCGTCTCATTACTGTCCACATTTGGGGTCAGAGTTCATAATAATGCTGGTTACTGATGTTTTATACAGTGTAATAAATTTCATATCATTTATTGCAAAGTTATGCAGTATATTCACGTTTTATGTGGCTCTACAAAATATCTAAAATTACAGGAAGATCTTATTGTGTATTTCATTTTAATAATAAGAGTTGCATGTATTTTTCAAGTACTCATTAATAATTTATTTCACAAAATGGTTTTCCTTTTTTTCTGTGCATTTAATAAGATTACTGCCTAGAATGGAACTTTCAAAAGAAGTGGATATTTTAATCATCGGATCGGGTCCAACTGGACTTGGGGCCGCCACTAGACTCCACCAACTAAACCACGAAAACTGGCTAATGATCGACGCACTTGACAAACCTGGTGGATTAGCAGCTACCGACGTCACACCAGAAGGATTTTTATTTGATATAGGAGGGCACGTGATTTTCAGCCATTACAAGTACTTTGATGATCTCTTAG
>NW_013666998.1:250930-270040 GCF_000517525.1 Limulus polyphemus | reverse complement strand
GCTCTGCCCACCACGGGTATCGAAACCCGATTTCTAGCGTTGTAAGTCCGCAGACATACCACTGTGCCACTGGGGGCATGATCTAATTACTCTAAGTATTTAAACTGCGACAAATTCTGTTCTTCTTTTGCATATATATGTCTGGTTTTGGAAACCATTGTTGGGATATCGGACTTACAGCTGTTGGTATACAATGAATCGTGCTATTCGGTTAAGAGTAGCCGCTTCAAAGGCAAGTACAGCCAACTACTTCTGCAGTTTCTTTTCAAAAATAGAATAGACTTGTCACGTGTTCAAAATGTCGAAAATAGTACGTTCTTACACCTGTAAAAATAATCACTCGAAGACCGACCACAGTTGACGTAGGAACGATTCGTTATAATTGGAGTTGGGTGTTTTTTATCAAGTAAGTTTACTAATGAATAACCAAAAGCATTTAGACTTGCACAATCGTTGAACAATCGGACCATATTTTTGTGTATAATATCTACGATGTATGATTTACAAACGATCCTATAAGAATTTTCTAGAAACATTACGTGTAAGTTATCAAATACACATCAATACACAGAAGTTTTCCAAATACCTGTTCATTACAAAAGTTGAAATATTTCTATGTTTTAACATAATTATCATATAAAGAACCTTTATTTAAACAACAATGATCCATGAAATATTTTCCCAGTAGTTCAGAGGCTAGTCTGAAAGTTCATAAATTTAAAAATCGGGTTTTGATACCCGTGGTAGGCACAGCACAGATAGCCATTGTGTAGCTTTGCACTTAACAATCCAAACAGACCATGAAATATGCCTAACTTTAGATTACACTCCATAAACAAATTTATTAATAATTTTTTAATCTTTAACTTCTTTTCGAGATACACACATACAGAAACGAATGGATTGAAGATTATCAATAAAAAAACATTTTATGCTTTTAATTAATTTTTCTTACTTTTCTCATATTATGACATAAAATGATACTATTTCAAATATAAACATTTGATTAAAATTTAACTAAGCTAAGATTTTTTTTTGTTTGCTCAGCAGATTGTTCATAACCGTTACTGCAACAAATACAGTTGTGTACGGTATTGGTGCCTACGTACTAATGACACCGACGTGAAAGCATTCAAATTGTGTGTTGAGAAAAAAAAATATTATTTTTGCAGATAGAAGTGCAAATAGTTTCGATTTTAAATACGCTAAGATGAGCAAATTGTACATTTCTGGAAAATAATTTTGGTCTCAGACCGTCCAGGTTAACCGTGTATATAAAAAAACATTGAGTGCTCACAGTATACTCGTCTTCAAGAAGCGATTTCTTTGACTAAACTAAATTCTTTCACGTATTGCATGAACACCAACAGCACTTTGTTGACAGCTTGTTTTGGGGGTTGAGAAAGATATTTAATAGATTGTTTGAATTTATGCACAAAGCTACACAATTGGCTATCCGTGCTCTGCCCACCACGGGTATCGAAACCCGGTTTCTAATGTTGTAAGTCCGTAGACATGCCGCTGTGCTACTGGGGGGGGGGCTATTTAATAGATAAAAAGTGTTCAAACTGCTCAATTTGCATGTTGCTTTCTCTTTGTCTGATGGGCCCTCTCTTATCTATTTACCTTTTTGTGTTCATATACAGTTCTAATTCACTCAAACACAATAACTTTAGAATCCTGTAAGAATGAAGATGATCGAAAATCTATAATATTCCTAAATTCATAATAAAATAATAGATTAAATTTGTTTTTTTTTACATTTTTGGTATTTTCATATTTTCAAACTGAACCTCACCTTATGCGTTATACAGCCTTATGCGTTATGGGTTATACAGCCATACCAGAAACTCTCTAAGCTAAGCACAGCCATCTTTATTTTAGAAATACGTGATCAGAACAAGGGCAAGCTGTCACCAGCTTCTGTCACCCACACGGCTATACTAAATCGAGTAGAGTGATTGGCTGTAACTATTATAACATCTCCAAACCAAAAAAGATATCAGCGATATATTATGTTTAGAAACATTGATTTTCTGAGCCACAGCTTGGCAATCTAACTAGTGTGACATGCATAGCCTATTCTACTTTAACGAATATTTTATTGCACCATTATATATCAACCCTAATACTCTGCCAAAGTTTACATTTTTAAAACGTTGCATGGTATCATTTCCATAACAAGCTGGGCGAGACCTAGTGGATGGATTATCAGGATGCATATACAAATCCAAGATTCGAGACATGATGCTGTTAAACAATGTCTGCGCTTTGACCTGTGGGCACATTATTAAAATGACAGTCAATCCCGTTACTCGGTTTAAAAAGAAAAATGGACAAGACTGTTGTATCAACATGTGTCTTGGCTAGATGCCTTCTCTTTAGTCAGTAGTTACAGCTTAACTGTGAGCTCTCTGATCTGACTAATTAGACCACATATACTGAAAATGCCGCTCAGACGGACTATTACAATTAAAATTTTTTTAATGCGTTACATTTTCCAACAATAAACAAATACTTTTCAAATTTGCTTTACATCTTCTCATTACTCGGTAATTTTGAAACTCTAAACTGCTGATTCTTTTATGACGCTAACGTAAAACAATACAGTTGGGCTATAACAATAGATAGAAACTTCCATAGTAAAGTGCACTTCGTACGTCCTATAAATACAGCTCGTCAAATTAATTACATATGTTTATATCTGCAAGTACTTTTGAGAGATAATGCTCATATTTTATAATTTTATTTTTTGTTTCTTATTATCAGTGAGCTAAAACATTACGCGGTATCGTACAATAAATCTACAACTGTAAATAATTATTTTTCTACTTCTCTCGCCCCCCTCCAAGTGGTACAGCGATATGTATGTAGACTTACAACGCTAGAAACGGGGTTTCGATACCCGTGGTAGGCAGAGAACAGATAGCCCATTGTGTAGCTTCCTGTTCTCTGCCTACAAACTAACAGATCTTCTTACTTCATTGACACCTATTTTAGGTATAACGGTCGAATAATTAATAAATAGTTTAAGTCGCCTTTATTCTGTTATAAGTACATGTGTGAGCTTTAAAACACTAGATAAGAATATGATTTTATAGATATAAACAATACTCTGTATATACATCGTAGATATGCGGTAGACAATGTTTTTATACAATTTTAGTACGCGACTTTTTTTTACCTATCAGGTTGAATGATGGGCAAATTTTGGGGACATAAAAATTTTGAGTATGAAACTAAACTTTTGAAAAAGTAATTTCGGCCCACAATATGACCTTACAACTTATACGGAATTTTTCATACATAGTGAGTGTCCCATAATGTTACCCGTGGTGTTATATGTAATAACTATTTTCTCACCTCTTCCCCCCAAAAATCGTTTATTCTACCCTTGTTCTATGAATTAATCATTGAATAATAATTCATAGGTAAAGATCAAGATAGTTTTTCTTGGCTTTCGTATTCAACCTGGCCCGGCATGGCCAGGTGGTTAGGGCGCTTGATTCGCAATCTGAGGGGCACGAGTTCGAGTCCCCATCCCACCAAACATGCTCGCCCTTTCAGACGTGGGGACGTTAAAATGTGGCGATCAATCCCACTATTCGTTGGTAAAAGAATAGCCCAAGAGTTGGCGGTGGGTGATGATCACTAGCTGCCTTTCCTCTAGTCTTTCACTGCTAAATTAGGGACAGCTAGGGCAAATATCCCTCGTGTAGCTTTGCGCAAAAACAAAACATATTTAACCTATTTTGTGAAACATTACCATGTGTGTTACGAAATGGGATAGAACAATTCCTCATTCGAATATTTTGCGTGTTATGAAACATGCATGTGCATGTACAGATGCACGTTTGCGTAATATTAATCATGATCTATGGCATGTTTTTGTGATTGTTTACCATTAAGCTAAAAATAGGCTCCACTGACTGAAGCCAATTTTTCTAATACTGTAATGAAGGAAAATATACAATTTCTAGTTTAGTAATGATTCTTATTGTACACCTTTTAATAAAAAAGGAAATTGAGCTAAAAATATGGATTTTTTTTAATGTATTGGCAGTGTTTATTACATAGAATGCCCACCAGTGGCACAGCGGTATGTCTGTGAACTTACAACGCTAGAATCCGGGTTTCGATACCCGTGGTGGGCAGAGCACAGATAGCCCATTGTGTAGCTTTGTACTTAATTACAAACAAAATTACATAGACAAATAATTATATATATATGTAATATTTTAACACACAAACTTCCTTTTTTATTGTAGAAAAAATTTACTTTTCATTTTCTCTGTGCAGCTAACAAATTTAATAACAAGAATGGAGTTTTCAAAGGAAGTGGATATTTTAATTATCGGATCGGGTCCAACTGGACTTGGGGCCGCCACTAGACTCCACCAACTAAACCACGAAAACTGGCTAATGATCGACGCACTTGACAAACCTGGTGGATTAGCAGCTACCGACGTCACACCAGAATGATTTTTATTTGATATAGGTGTCCACGTGGTTTTCAGTCACTACAAGTACTTTGATGATCTCTTATATCACGCGTTAGGTACAGGAACTGAAAACTGGGCTTTTCATGAAAGAATTAGCTACGTTTACACCAAAGGGCGATATATACCGTATCCTTTCCAAAACAACATTAGTCAGCTTCCTGTAGAGGACCAGATAGAATGTATTACTGGCTTAATCGAAGCTCAACTAGAATCTGCTACGGCTTGTGGTAAACCCAAGACTTTCGATGAATGGATTCTCAGGGTTATGGGCAAAGGGATTGCAAATATTTTCATGAGACCTTACAACTTCAAAGTATGGGCTACTCCCACAACTCTTATGCAGTGTAAGTGGCTAGGAGAAAGGGTGGCAACTGTCGACGTTAATCGTGCAATCAAGAACGTTTTGTTGAAAAAGGCAGATGCAGGATGGGGACCTAATGCTACTTTTCGGTTTCCCCAACAAGGCGGAACTGGCGCCATCTGGAAGGCAGTTGCAAGTCTACTGCCAAAAGAAAAAATTAAATTTAGCTCCAAAGTTATAGCCCTTAACTTACATAAAAAAGAAGTTCGACTTGAGAGTGGGGAGAGTTTTCGGTACAACAAGCTGCTATCTACAATGCCTCTTGACTACACGCTTAAGCTTGTTGGAAAGCCAGAACTGGCAGATCAACTCAAACACAATAAAACACATATCATAGGAATCGGACTTCGAGGACATCAGCCTCGTGTGCACGCAAACTGGATTTACTATCCAGAAGACAACTGCCCCTCTTACAGAGCAACCATTTTCTCCAAATATGGGGAAGGTAATGCTCCGCCAGCTGATCGACTTTTGCCAACTATTCAAATGGGAATTACTCCTGTAAACGACAATATTGTGGCACCGGGACCATATTGGTCTATTATGGTGGAAGTAAGTGAGAGTGAACACAAGCCAGTCAACAAAGATACCATTGTATATGATACCATACTGGGTGCAATCAACGTTGGTTTAATGGAGTCTGAAGACGAGATTGTGTCAATTCATTATCGAAAGGAAAATCATGGTTATCCAATCCCTCACATTGATCGTGATGGCGTTCTAGAAGTGGCACTCCCTTGGCTTAAAGATCATTCAGTCTGGAGTAGAGGGCGCTTTGGAAGTTACAAATATGAAGTAGCAAATCAAGACCACAGTTTAATGATAGGAGTAGAGGCAATAAACAATATGTTGTATGAAGAAGAAGAGGTTAGTCTCTGTAGACCGGACTACGTTAACAAAGGATCCGTGAAAAACAAAATTATATACGAACCCAAAATGAAGCAAGAATAGTATAAAAATTTAGCTTAGATTCACAAACTTCTTTTACTACAATTGTCTCTCAAGTTTACGGGCTGTGCCTTTATGAAACCTTGGTGTTAAAATAAAAAACTGGTAACGTTGTTCATTGAGTTTGAAGTTATTATATTTAAGTTACACGTAGACCTACATTTTCCAACCCTATCTAATAAAACTACACATCATTTTAGTGAGGTTCTAAATATCAGGTCCCTTTCTGTTTTATTTATCATATGACAGAATGGGTCAGATACTAAATTCGTTTCTATTAAACGCGATTTTTTTCTGTAATAATAATAATAAATTTATAGTCATATTTAGGTTTGATTTACTATTCATTTTGCGAACATTAGTTTTTAATTATGTTACTTCTCATTATTCATGTTGTACTTTTCCTAAGAATTATAGAATCAACATTTATCAAATTTTAATGTCTATTAATTAAGCAAAGTTCAGTAACGAAGATTTAAAATGTCAAGTAATTATGTTGTATGTTTTCTAAGGGCAGAAAAATTTTTATACGAAATGATAAACATATTTAGAACTAATGCAAACCTGAGACAAAAAAGTGACAAAAATACTGACGGTCTGCAATAACATTCAACATGATGATTGTGTAATATGGGAAATATTAATATCCCTGATGGGGACAACACTTGATACGTAGTTTATTCTTGATATTTCTTTATTATTGTTATTGTAAAGTCTGTATAAAACAATTCAGTGGATTTGTTTTCTCTATTTATTGAAAGTCCTATATTTGGATGTTCTGCTAAATTAATTTGAAAATCGTTATTTTTTTTTCTTTTTGGCACAAAGCAATTAGACTATCTACGCTAGTTGGAAGTCTAATATTGAAATTAATTTTACTTCTTCAGAAAATGAAAATTAAGAAAATACACTTTGTATTTTCTTAACTTTCAGCGATTCTTTTTTAGTCTAATTCTATTGTAACGCGATCGATACTGCCTAATGAAGGGCGTCTGCCCGAAACGTCGCACAAAATATACTAGAAAATGTCATCATTCAAATGTGTCAATTTATTCTTTATTATCTTTTATCCATTTTTTTATTCTCACTTCTTGTGTAACAACATTCATTCAAGAATTATTAGACCTTGTTTGACTACTGGTATGATAAATTTAAAGGCACGTCATCTCTGGTCCATTTTATTTGCGAGAATTTATTAACGTTGATACACTTTTACGCGAGTATTGTGTTTCTAGTATCATGATAAGCGTGGTTGTAAACAATGAATTCGTAATTTTTGGCTATCTTTACACTTTGGCGTAATTCAACGTTACGTAAGACTAATTTGACAAGCTGAGTATAGTTAATAACTGTGGAGAGAATACTGATTAAAGTATTGTAAGGTTTCGTAAAATTAGACCAGTCTACATCTTCAACTTGTAAAAGCTGATTAACATGTCACAATGTTTCAAAACATTATTTTTATATATTTTATTCTGATACTTTAATTACAATTATATACTCTGATAATATACCTATAATCACTGCATTGAAACTGTTGATAAACATGAAACAACCCGTTGCGTGGTTTTTACCTGGATAATTTTAACTCAACAGCACAGAACAATACTAAAACGCTAAAACAAAAGTCAAAATTCTGCTGTACTTCAAATAATTATATGGTGTGAGTGCTTTTTACAAGCTGGTTATAATTGTCATAAGCCATTATTTTAGGCTTATTATATTCTTAACACTACATTCTTAATCTATTCCCTTCGGGGTTTTTAATCATTTGAAGAGTGTGTAATAATAGTATTTCAATAGTAGTTCACCAACTTATAAGAGGCGTTCATACCATTACAAGTGCTGTTGTAACAGATGGCCTATATAAATAGTGTTTCGACCACTACTGTGTCCGTTGTATCTAAGCCGGCGTGAAGAGTTTTGGATTGAACAAAACGCGTCGTCGGCAATGGATATGATGACTAGATAACAATGTTGCATTAACAAATATAATACATTTAACATAATGTATAATTAATTTTAGTTAAAACAAAAGGTTATATCTCATAAGACAGCAAAATACTTGACATTTCCCACATGGTATCATTTTATACATGTGCTGTAAAACTGAATTTACATTCAGTTTAGCTTCTACTCAACCACGTCACATTTTGTTTAGTGTAACTCTGATGATTATAACGATTAAACATTGTGTAATATCCACCATGAATCAGGAAAGGTTGAATATCAGCCAGTAGTTAAGAAATGTAGATGTACCACTTATTATGAGAACTGCGTATATAGTGATCTGTGAAAGGCGGGAAATCTATATGATTTAAAGAGGCTGACTATGTATCAGTTAATGATTTAAAATGTGCGATTTATTGCGGAACAATGGGTATCAGTGACTAAAGAAAGATAAGATACTTGTTAATGATCTGGAGAAGATGTATACCAGCTTTTGATGGAAGAAAGAACATCTGCAAGAGTCCAGGCAAGGTTGAATATCATCTTTTGATCATTAGCTGATACCTTAGAATAAAAAAAGGATGAATATTAGGTAGTTACAAATGGCTGATAGGATATGAAGATTGAGAAGGGAAGAATCGTATGTCTGCCAATGACATGAGAGATGTTAAATTTTGGAAAATATCTAAGCGAAGAAAGGGTATAAGCCAGTGATAAGGAAATAAATGATATTCATAATTTATTTGTGAAAGTTCGAATGTTAAGTAGTAACGAAAGAAAGGTAAAACTATTCTCCCGTTGTGACCTTAAGGTTGTTGAACATCGGTTAGGACTAAACAGAAGGATATCACTCAGTACTCAAAACTGTTGAACATCGGCTAGGCCTAGAAAGAAAGATATCACTCAGTAATCGAGATTGTTGAACGTCGGCTAGTAGCTATCTTCAGTTGGATATATATATGTCATTGATTTAGGAAAGCTAAGTTGTTGAGTAACAGCCACTAATAAAACATAAGTAATTGGGTTTGATTTGGTTGTTATTAAAGCACAAAGCTACACAATGGGCTAGCTGTGTTCTACCCACCACGGGTATCGAAACCTGATTTTTAACGTCGTAAGAATGAATACTTACTACTGAGCCACTGGGTTGGGAGTAAAAGATAGATTAAATGTTTTTTATGACAGACAGTGACTAAAATGATGTTCAGCATAAGTCAATGTTTAAAACTACAGGATACATCCATTGAATAACGTATCATAAAATATCGACAAATGACAAGGGAAGGTTTAATATCTCCTAATTAATTATATGTACGGTATTTTGAGGTTTTTTGTTGTTGTTTTTCTAAATTTAACTAAGGAAAACTTGTATAAATACCCTTGTAAGGCATCACAGTGTCATACAGCCAAATCAGATCAGCTTTTTTTTCTAGCCACCAAGCAAGTAAGACGCTTAATACCATGTTTCCTATTAGTAAGCCATCTGTACTTTATCTGATGCCACTGGTAATTATCGACGGACTACATTTCGACTTTTCTCCAGGGGAACTACCAATTTTATCTGCAGGTACAAGACTCAAACCAAATTAATACCTACACCTACAACTAAAACCAAGCTACAGGATAAGTTTACTCAAACAACATCAACAACAAGAAAGAAGAAAGGAACCCAGACCCACCCGACACCTACAGACCTAATATAACATGAAACCACTGAAAAATCGCAACAAACGAGTAACCTGTCTTATCTAACACCATTTCCTCCTCTCAAGACAGACCCACCTTCCACTCACTCCTCGTTAAACTCATCCAACTTTATTTATTGACACTTCAGCCGATTCTTCCACTCAGCCATACGACCTATCCGATGAACCCTTCCTCATATTTCGCCCCGCCTACCAGTGACACAAAAAATTCAACCCCTATAAGACCCCTTCCCAACACAAATAAATTTCTGACCAACATCTGCAGACTAAGAGATTCCTCCTTGCACTAAGTATTCTACAGTCTCACGTTTCACGTTTCCTTCCAGGACATTTCTTCTCATCGACTGGGCACTGGTAATGGATTTGTGCCTTACCAGTGAAAGTGGTTTTTTCGGGGTACTCCCGTTTTTCTACACATCACATTTTTGGTATATTATTTTAGATCTTCGCTACCCTGAAGGAACTTGAGTCCTAAATCGGCTGTTTATTTTATTGAAATGATCACTGTCTCTGCTTCGCACTGAAACCCTATTTTTAGTATTCACTTAAGCCTTTTCTACTTCCTCATACCAAGTTCGTATTATTCCTAATCCTCGAGTGGGGCAAAGGAGGATTGATTAATTTTCGAACACCCCGATGATTATTTACTTATTTCAATAATTAACTTCATCGAAATACCTGTCAGTTAGTTAGTTACAGTGTCATAAGATCCAAAGTTCTTCTGAAGCTCATCATAAAACTACGTAAAGAGGGTATCCTCCTGCAACCAAAATCTCTGGACGACTTCTACCCACTATGCTGACCATGGAACTCCAATCTGATTGTAACTGTCAATCACCCAAAAGCAGCTCCAGATTACATATAGTATTCCTAAGAAACATTCCCCAATATTTCTCAACTGAAGAAATTATCCTAGCCTTTGAAGCATCCACCCACTATAAAATACACGCCACCCACTGCATAATATTTCCAAAATTAGGACTACCAACTCACTTCATCGAGACCGTAACATCCTCCCAACTGATGGCGAACTACATCCTATCACACAGGTGTTTCCTCGCCTATCACCACTTCAAAGCACAGTTACCTCATTACTAGCCTCGCCCATCCTCTACTGTACCCATATCATATTCTCTCCTCTGCCACACCCATCCCTCTGTCAATAAACACCCGTCGCCAACCAAGAAACCAACAGACTCAGACAAAACCTACCACCATGCAAGACAAGTCAACACAAACATCTGTATCAAGAAGAAAAAAAAACAACCCAAACCATGCTGCCTTCAGACAATCAAGACTGACCAGTTTTTCACCTCCAATATATCTCAACAAACCAGCCATCTGCATGAACTATAATCTTTCCAGCTCCATAAGCCAGACCCACCTGCCACCCAGTCCTCGTCAAACTCACCCAACTCTTTATTCATTGACACCTCCATCGATTCTTACACTCAGCCATACGACCTAACAGACGAATTCTTCCTCATATTTTGCCCGTCTACAAGTGACCCAGAAGATTCAACCCCGATAATACGCCTTCCCAATAAGAATAAATTCCTGACCAACATCTACAGATTAAGATCTTTCTCGTTACTAAGTATTCTACAGCCTTGCCTATCACTCTGCTTCCTTCCATCTTACTTCTTCACGTTAACCGGACATTGGTAATGGATTGGCACTTTACCAGTGAAAGTGTTTTTTTTTCGGGGTACTCCTGTTTCTCCCCACATCAAATTCTTGGCATAGGATTTATAGATCCCAGCTGCCCTGAAAGATTTGAACTCTCACCACTCAAGCTATAATTTCACAATCTCTACCATGCCCTCACCTTTTCCTCGAGTGGAGCGAAAGGGAACAAAATTGTCTTCGAGCACTTCTGGTTGTCTTCCAAAAGAATACTTTAAACCGAAATAATTACCAGCATATTGGATTTTGGATGGTGTCCTAAGATTTCTTGCTTAGACTCAGAGCCAGGAAGACTTATTCTTCCATGCTCCATAATCAAGTGATTAGCCTTCTTGTGGGAAGACAGCCCACTCAAGCTTTATCAACGGGATCCCTAAAGACTTCTCCCTCAACCGGATGATTGTCTTCCTACGAAATTACAAGCTTAATACCACCATCGACCCGACCAAAACAAGACTTCTACGAAGGGGCAGAATTTTTATTCAATCCCTTACTCCCGAAGACTCCACATATCTCTGTTCTCCATAGAAATCAAACCCACCAGTTGTTGTAAACCTCCTAGATCTAATACACTACTTTTCGCTATTTTCCTTTGGAGCATCAATCAGTCGATTTCTCTTGAAGATATACACATTGTTTTACAAACTACATCCGGCTACTCCATTCATGCAGTTCATCGTATAACCGCCAAAAACACCGGCCAACCGAGCAGCTACGTCAAGATTGTAACAGCTTCTAAATCTACAGTTCAACATATTCTTACTCATGTTTTTTTTTCTAGTTCTTTTCCACTTTAGAGCAGAAAAACCAAGACAATGCCTTCAACCTTTTATAGTTTTTCTAGCCAAACTTCCAGAGCATCCAACACGAACCAGAAAACAAACGAAGACAACATCAGAAACACCCGTAGCCGCCGTTCAAGCCACTCCTTCCAAAAAAGCACCCACAACCAGAAACAAATTCCAAAGACATGTTCACGCAGACCACACAAGTCGAGAAGCTACCTGAGACAATACACAAATCCACTCAGATCCTACCTACAAAGAAAGATACATCAACCATCACTAAACCACTCTTCAACATCGACTGACTCCTTTCAAATGAAGACCCGTGAAACCCAGACACACATCTTCAAGAAAGCCAGGAGAACCCAGACATAAGAACAGCCTGTCGACGACTTTCGCAGATTCCTTCGCTCATCATCCAGAAAGTCTCATTCACCCTGATCGATGAAAACTTCCAATACCAGTTCCCGTGTTCTCAACATTTTTACTCCGGCGCAGAAGAACCAGTCTTCGAAGACTACCACCAGACTTTTCCAGCCTTTCCATCAACTTTCCACCAGCCAAGCCTTTTTTAAGCTGATCAACTACACCTAATGTATACTAGTCTTTTATGTTTTCTCTTCTTTTCAGATTCCAGCGGGCACAATCGGGGCATAGTCTTTTGGGGCCAGAGCCGTGAAAGTAGGTTTTCTCGGAGTACTCACGTTTCCCCTCCCCACAGCAAAAATTTTCCCAGTAAAATCCTATGATCCCAACACTGGAAATGTGCCATTCCGCGTAGATACTTTTTTTTCCATTTTTCACTCTCACCATTGCATAAGTTACTAAATTAAACTTTGTAAAGTCTTTAATTGTTTCAAGACTCGTAACAAAATGCTAGAAATTTAACCTGATTTTACGGAATTATGCCACCTTAACTTTACAGTCATTTTATTCATTAAAATTTTAATTGGTGACTTAGTACCAGTGTTTGAGGTCAGTCATGATTCAGGAACTTGCCACCTTGGTCCTTTTTGCCTTTGAATAATTACCAGAATTCAGTATGTTTTTCACAACCTCTCCTTCCTGCCTTCAACTTGTGCTACTCAGAGCTTTCCAGGATGTCTCGAGGCTCTTAATTAGTCACACTCACTGCACATAACACGCCATGTCTGTTAATCCTTTAACCACACTTCGCCTGTTAAATCTAACTAAGTTACTTAAAGTTTCGGCCACAAGCATAACATTTTACCAATTCACATAAAAAATAATCCTTAATTCCGCGAATAGGGCGAAGAGAAACAACTATTTCTGAGCGCCCATGATTATCTTTCAGGCCTGTTAAATTTTAAATCAAAATTAATGCCAAGAGATTAGATTAAACGATGTCATAATCTCCTGAAGAAGAACTGTAATCGAAACTTTGAGAATATAAGATCCTGTTATAGCATTCATAGTCTCATTCATTTTACTTATATATCATTAGTCACCTCAGCCCTTTATTTCAAAACATGTTTGTATCACTTCCTATCCTCGAGCGGGGCGAGGGAAAATTGTTCAATCTTCGAGCATCCCAGTGATTGATTATTTTCAAAATAACTAATTTCATCGAAATAACTGCCAATCATACCATTCCATACTCTCCTTTCTACCTTAATATCTTTTTGTCAACATGAATAATACAATCAACTCATTCAAAAGGTAATATTATTTTTATATTATCGAAGTTTAAAACGTTACTCGATTTGAGCTTGAATATCAATATGGAAACTTCCCAGATTTTCATTTCTGTAAAACAAAAATAAACTAATATATATATATATATATATACAGGTCTTAATATTAATGAAAATTTTATTTACAAGATATTAATAAAAATAATTTAACCACACATAATAAAATTAGTACATCATCCACTTTTAGCTAACTAAATATGAAATATAATCAACAATGAGGAAATTAACATTGTTCTATTATTCAACCTATCCATTGAGTTTAGGCTTTTATTAAAGCGAATTTTAATATTCTATTTTCATATTGGGACAATCATATGTTGAACTACACATTAATTATGCTAATTATTGATTTTCAAAATTCGTTTGATCCTTGTTCGTGTACTGTTCCTCTTTGTTGTTTTAACTGAGTGGGTACAATAACCACAAGTTGAAGTTAAAAATGCAGTAAGACGTTTTGCCCGCGAATGTGGCATACTCGAGTAAAAATGTTAAAATAAGGACATCAGAATATCACGTAATAACAATTAAAACCTTACTTGACATGATTAGGGTTTCGGAATTTATCATTAGAATAAATATAAAATGAATTAAAATCGCCATTGTAATATATTGCCCCCCCCCCCAGTGGCACAGTAGTATGTCAGCGGACTTACAACGCTAGAATCCGAGTTTCGATACTCATGGTGGGCAGAGCACCGATAGCTATTTGTGTAGCTTTGTGCTTTATAACAAACAACAACAACAACCCTCCAATTATATTTACTTACGTTACTTACGCTTGGTGGGCAGAGCACAGACAGCCCATTGTGTACTTTTGTGTCTAACTTCAAACAACAAGAAAACAACTACATCTTAATATATTGTGTATCATATTTAAATATTGGTAAAACTCCCATTGTATTGTTTATATTCATAGAGTTACTTAGCAATAGTGTTTTGGTACATATTATTTTAAAAATTTGTTTTTACACTTATTTAAGGCTCTTTCAGCCGTGGTGGCGTTATAATGTGACGGTCAATCCCACTATTCGTTGGTAAAAGAGTAGCCCAAGAATTGGCGGTGGGTGGTGATGACTAGCTGCCTTCCCTCTAGTCTTACACTGCTAAATTAGGGACGGCTAGTGCAGGTAACCCTCATGTAGCTTTGCGCGAAATTCAAAACAAAACAAACACTTATTTAATGTTTATCTTTAATTTCTGATTTAGGAAAAAATTCCAATTTTTTTTCAAAATTTTCAGAAATACGCTCTACATCTTTATTTAAATTATTTTTACTACATATTTGGATTGCTTCTTTCTCTCTTTCTTTTTAACTTTGTGCAAAGTTCCTCGACAACTATCTGCGCTAGCCGTCCCTAATTTAGCAGTGATAGACTAGAGGGAAAGCAGCTAGTCAATACCCCCCACGTCAAATTTTGGGCTTCTTTTCTACACACGAATAATGGGATTGACCTTCGCATTATAACGCTCCCATACAAGCAAGAGTTCACATCACTGGGGAAAAGTTTCGTATATGATGGAAGTTTTTTTCAATGACTTCACAAACATCCTTTTATTTCTCTAACTGAAATTTTTACGTAGACAGAAGGACTATGTAGACATTTTATGATTAACGTTAACTCGGGTAATTCAGCGTCCTCTGTGTCACTACGTTCAGAGATAGACAAAACATAACGACTGTATCATCTGAGAGCAAAGTAGAAACGACTCAACAAACATCTAGAGCCTGCCATGGCTTGATGGTTAAGGGTCTCGACTAGCAATTGGTACGAATCGCGAGTTCGAATCCCATTACCGAACATGTTCATCCTTTCAGCCATGGGAGCGTTATAACGTGACGGTCAATCCCACTATTCGTTGGTAAAAGAGTAGCCCAAGAACTGGAGGTGAGTGGTGTTGACTAGCTGCCTCCTCTCTAGTCTATCATTTTAAAATCAGGGACAGCTAGCGCAGATAGCTCTCGAGTAGCTTTGCTCGAAATTAAAAAGCAAGTAAATTATATACATCTACATACTGCTACGTGGATGACAATACATTTAGTAGACGAGCATCAGATATTATTTGAAACAAAGAAAACACGCTTTTGTTTGAAGTTAAGCACAGCTGTGCTACTATTTCTCAAAGTGCAATTAACAGTTTAAAACTTTATTGAGAAGTAAACTGATCTGCATCTTCAGTCTTGACAATTACCCTATTCTGACTTTCAGAAGGGCTGACGCTAACCTCTTAGGGGGAATATTTGCCACCATTTTGTGCAAGGTTTCTTCAATCCGCTGTCGAAGAAACCGCATATTTTCTCCTGATTTTAGCAAAAGCGTCTTCGTAACAAGGTCAGTCATCTACCAGAGATATATTTTTATTTTAATAACTGTATTTCAGTACACATAATATTGATAAAATAGTATAATTAATCGAAACAATCAAATATAAATAATAATTTACAGAAAGTTGTTCACTAAAGTCAATTTTTACCACATGTTCAAAAAATTGAGACAAGTCCACAAAGTCCAAAGCACTTGATTTTTGGTTATTAGCAATAAAACATTTTCTTTATCTTTAGTAAGACTTGAACAGGAATCGATCCCTGGTTTTAGCGTTGTAAGTCCTTCCATGAATTTACCGCTAACTCACCAGTTGACTTTAAATGGAGAATTAATAATAACCACATAGCCAAATAACAAAGTAGCTAGACAAGATCAGTTTAAGATACTGATTCCTTTATATATAAATCGAAATATTTTCTAAATAACACCACTGACTCATAGTTATTAGTTGTGACGGATTTACTATTATATATATATTTCAATATCTATATTTGTTTAAGTTAAATATATATTTAGCAATGTACATAATTTATACTGTTAAATCTGTATTGCGAAATTCACGCATATTCTCTAAAGTTCTAAAAGATTCTCGAGTGTAAGAATCAACGATATATGCGTGTACGTAAACGCTAGTGTAGTGTCAGTATTGTTACGTAAGCTGAAATTTTGAGAAACTCTCCACACGCCTATAAATATAACCAACGCGACGCGCCAAAAAACAGTATCTATTATTGGTTTGCTATAGTTGGTGTACTATGAACTTCGGAAGCTATAACTGTGATTGTTATAACGATTATTAATCGGGAAACTTCAGATGTTTGACCAGGAACATTTATAACTTTTAAACATTACAAACCATTTTATCTTCAGTGGATTCACATCGGACATTAGTACGTTTACGAAATCATTAACTAACTTCACGGCGGAAAAAATCGGCGTGTGATCAGTGAAGATCACAGAGCTAGCTAGAAAGAGGACTTTATATTGCTTGTAAGTTTGTGAAACTTTCGTGTATAATTCATTGTTTGTAATAACGTTGTTGTAAATTGTGTTATAGTTTGCATATTAAAATATACTTGTATTAAAAAGAAAGCTTTGTGTATAAATCTTGTTGGCAAATATCATATATCGGCGTTTATTTAACTACTAAATCTAAATTCCAATTTAACTCAGTTTTAGGCTATTTGAAATTGTAATGCGTAACATAGTATACATAACTTTCTACGTGTTTCACATGTAGCGGTAATATTAAGTAAGCATGAACTTCATCCGACTGACAGTATATGTATATTTTGATTTTTCATTTTAATATTTTACTTTTGATCTATTTTTATTTTTAATTAATTCACTTTTGTTTGTTTACCTGAAACTACAAACTTTTGTTTATCCATTTGAAAGTAATAAAAACGTTTTGTAAATGTAAAGTGATGTATGGATGGCAGTGCCAAAAAGAATGCAAACAAGAATATACGGATCATACAGCTATGTTACACTGTAAAATGCACAAGTATAAAATGGTTTCGTGGTTCATCAATTCGACCAACCTCGTAGTGAGAATCTGTCATAATCAAGACATGTTTTGACTCAACTTCGTTTTCCTTGTACGAATGTCCTAGTCTCTCTGTTACACTACATTCATGACACGATCATGATATTATTATTATTATAAACAAACTACATACGAACAATCGAGATTTTATAACATCCAACTAAACAATATTAAAGTCTATTATGCATTTGACAGTGTAACATTAAATTTCATTATTGAAAGTCACGTTGGGATGATCTATGTATAGCTGTATCATCCATATATTCTTGTTTCCATTCTTTTCGGCACATCATTTTACATTTACCAAATGTTTTTATTGCTTGTTTTATGACGTTTTCCCCCGGACTGAAAGTTAGTGTATTCTATGAATGTGTGTAATAAACTTTAATATTATGTGTACTGATTTTATTTTTACTCCCTCTGTTCATACATAATATAGAAGTTGGATCCCTGAAAACACCGATTGTACAGTGTACAAATCATCGAGTATTATAAATGTTACAGTCATCTAACGTTCGTCTATTATTGGCTGGTAATTCCTGTTTCACCATGTACTTTTTAAAGGAACACCAAGTTTCCGTGAAAACAGCTAACTTGCAGAGGTATTAATAACATCGTTTACACTAGAATTATATATTTTTTTAATTAGTACTAGTTATTATGACTAAGCGATTGAATCTTACACTGACCAGAAACACATAATATGTATTTATGTTTAAACTGAAGTTAGTAATAAAGTAGTTTACAGTTATCTCGACTGAAACAAGAAGAAAGATGAAGAATTTGGTGGGTTGGTCACTTTCTGGTTTGGTATTTTAACGGTGATTTTTCCCCTTGTTTTCAGACTTGTTGGGTAGAGAAACTAATGAAAGTGAGTGGCAATCATCTTTTAAAGTAAAACTCTCTGTCATTGTTGATTTTTTAGCGTGAATATTTGTATTATGCCTATTGAGTGCCATGGCCATCCCTACATATAGAATCTACCTTCTCTATGGTAACACGTGTTTGAAAATAAAACTTGTATACAACTGAGGTAACTCTAAATCTACTTACTTTGTAGTTACTTCGAAATCGGTCTGGGTCAATTGTGGGACGTCCAGTTGGGAAGGTGGTTTAATATTTAGCAATATAGATAAAAAATAAGTTATTTTGATTTCAGTTTACTAGCATCAGATATTTTTCACCCAAATATTTATCTTGCATATTCATGTTAAAAATAATAATACAAAAACATTCAGCTAAATAACTTGTTTATTACGCTTAGTTATTAGATTGCTTCTGAATATTTTACCAACCATCACGTTTAAATTTTTGATGACAATCAAATTAAGACCTGTGACATCTCTTGCCGAGGTAAAACATGAAAATCGTAGCCATAAATATAGAATATATATATATTGTTACGACAGCGGAAATCACGTGACGCTAGTAACACGTCATTGACTTCTAGAAATGTCCTGTTCCTTCATGAATACTCTAGCATTTACTAGATATGCAGTAGTCTTGTATATATATAAGACGGTCACAACGTGACGGGAACAATGTGTAATTGACCTGCGGACAGAGTATTGTTGGGTTGAGCAC
>NW_013666998.1:233781-250554 GCF_000517525.1 Limulus polyphemus | reverse complement strand
AAAGAACTTGTGTCGGTAAAGTTTCTTCGGAAAGAATTTTTACGGAAAATTAAGTAACGAACGGAGGCGTAACAATATATTACAGTAACGTGTTCTATCACTTTTATAGTTCGGCTGGTTCTTTAAGATTATTTGATGAAATTAATACTAAGTCCATCTCACTTAATGATAACAAATTAGTTGTTTCTTCTTTGCCGTTTGCTGCAAAGTATATTCCTTTTGCACAGTTGTAGGCCTAAGTTCATAAATAATGATTTCACTTTCAATGAAATTTCTCTGCTAATCGATTGATCGACTCAACAGAATTACGCGATCACTCACTGTACAACTCCTCTCAATTCCCATTCGCTTCTACTTAAGTGAATACTTCACTGTAAATCAATGAATTAATTACTTAACTGTATCAACATTAATGTATCCATTTACATCAGTGTAATTTGTTGGATCTTAGCCTTATGCGCCCTCTAGCTAACATCTGAATTAAAACATTGATAACATAGTTTAAAATAATATAGGTATGTGTGTACATATGTGCGGAATTACCTTTGAAACTCGCGTTTCTTTCTTTCTTGTCTTTGAAAATCAAGGATGTTTGAGCTATTGTACTACTTTGTTGAATATCGCATTCTATTTCAGTTATTCTGACTGATGTAGTAAGCCTGTTTGAATTTATTAGATACTTTTTTTTTAATTTCGCGCAAGGCTACACGAGTGCTATCTTCGCTAGCCGTCCCTTATTTAGCAGTGTAAGACTAGAGGGAAGGCAGCTAGTCATCACCACCCACCGCCAACTCTTGGGCTACTCTTTTACCAACGAATAGTGGGATTGACCGTCACATTATAACGCCCCCACGGCTGAAAGGACGAGCATGTTTGGTGGGGCGGGAATTCGAACCTACGACCCTCAGATTGCGAGTCGATCGCCCTAACCACCTGGCCATGCCGGGCTATTTATTAGATACCTTATGGTATATGAATGAGAAAAAATCACAAACTTATCAATAATTAATATTATATTATATTGGTAAGCATTTTACTGAAGATTTTAAAATTAGATTTCAATTTAAAATTTAATCTGTCTATCGAACCTTTTGTCATCATTAAAATGTTTTTCCAGGTTCTTTTTGTTGTGGTTTATTTGGCAAAACTGGCGATTCACGCGGATATATTTAAGCGTTTGAATAACACCTGAAGTACTTTAGGTTATTAGTAATAAGCAAAGTAATATCTATCACAATCAAACAATTTTCTTTCATTCTACCACTATATGAGGCCCACTTTGTTTATTTATAAATAAATATTTCAAGCAGTTTATAAAAAATACGTTTAAATCAGTATCGATTCAAAGATGGGTTTTAGTGTCTGGGTTTGTTTCACATTTGTTGCTCTAACAGAACGTTATTTTCTAGGATATCAAGAGTCCGGTATTTGGCACCAATTTTTGCGTCTAAAATTTGCGTCTTATCACATCCATACGCCCCAAAGTAGCTGAGGAAGTATTTCTAATACAAAGACCAGGGAATATTGTTCTTTTAAAGAGTGTTTAATATTTGTAGCTTGTTGTACTTACTCTCTAGCGAATAAACAGTAGTTTATTTCATTTTGTTTTCTTGCAGATAGTATATCTATGCAATAGAATAAAAAATTAGCAATTAGCGACTCAATTGTACTCTTAATGAATATTATTTCAGTATGATTGAATTATAAGTAAAATAGATACTAAACTAATTATAACTAATTATATGTAAAATAGATACTAAACTAATTATAAGTAAAAGAGATACTAAACTAATTATAAGTAAAATAGATACTAAACTAATTATAAGTAAAAGAGATACTAAACTAATTATAAGTAAAAGAGATACTAAACTAATTATAACTAATTATATGTACTAAACTAATACTAAACTAATTATAAGTAAAATAGATACTAAACTAATTATAACTAATTATATGTAAAATAGATACTAAACTAATTATAACTAATTATATGTAAAATAGATACTAAACTAATTATAAGTAAAATAGATACTAAACTAATTATAAGTAAAATAGATACTAAACTAATTATAAGTAAAATAGATACTAAACTAATTATAAGTAAAATAGATACTAAACTAATTATAAGTAAAATAGATACTAAACTAATTATAACTAATTATATGTAAAATAGATACTAAACTAATTATAACTAATTATATGTAAAATAGATACTAAACTAATTATAAGTAAAATAGATACTAAACTAATTATAAGTAAAATAGATACTAAACTTTTAAAAAGAATATAAATTTGTCCGACAAACCTTCTGTCACTATCACATGGCTCAGTCAATACTTTCTCGTGACAAGTTAGCCGATTTCTATATAATTCAAGTTTCTCGTCACGTGCTAATACCGGTCTGGTTAGAAATGGCTAGTTTGGAGACTTGGGCTGGACACTTGCTAAAATAATAAACATATGTTCATTTTATGACTTGGAAGTAAGATGCTCTGGTCACTAAATTACCTTTATTTTGTCTTTTAGTGTGCATGCACTATACTGTTCTCATTACAAAATATCTTGATAAAGTAATTTAAATCTAGCATAAAACTCTTCAGGCATCAAAACGAAATCATACTTAAACTTACATCTGGGTAATGTTTCAAAGATCAAAAGGTACAGTTTACCTCCTTCAATGGAGTGGGAAGTTAGTATTAACTCCGCTCTTCAGTTGTTGATATGATTCCGGCTTCACAGATAACCTATCAGAATTACGAAATTCACTCATTTTTAGAGCTTCCTTCATAACCAATCAGTATATCACAGCCAAGTTTTTGTGTATCAAATGGTAGAGTGGTAGAATTCAAAAGTTAGTGATTAAACACTGACCTTAATTCATTCACTGGCCTTCTCTGTGAATGTGTGCTGCTGAAACATGTGAAAGCTACGTAAGAGCACGTCGAGTTTTTAAAAGTAAAATAAAGGCATGAGAAGTGTTTCAAAGTAAAATAAAAAAAAACTATTTTAAAGGACATTTTCTTCTAGGAAGTATGACTTAGAAAATCAGGAATAATGATTTACTAACTAGCTCTTTTGACTTTGTTCACTTCAGAATTTCTACTGATAATACAGATTCATATTTTCGTAAACCAAGAATGTTTCTTCTTGCCTCCCCCTAGAAGCAAATTTGATGATGTAATCAGTCGTGAAAGCCACTGAAATGGGTTTCTCTTATTTACCATATTTTCTGCTTGAAATATCCATTTACAATAATAATTACTAACTTTTCGGGTTTCATCAACAATTTTATTCACTTTTACTGCAGTAATGGTGGAATTGAAGAAAACACGATGAATTGTAACACACGATTAAGTTTATTTGACTATTCATCATGCACAATATTCAATATAAGCAAAGCGCATCCGTTTAAACTCGAAAAAAAAGAAAGAAAATTTTAAGTTCTGTCATGGTTTTCTGATTATGAAACAGCTTTAATTGAAGCTTTTACGAAAACATACCGGTGACGTTTATTAACTAATGATTTTCTGTCACAAAATTATATTTCTCACTGTATTAATGTATGTATTAATCTTTGATTCATCTAATAAATTATAAGTAAATTTCATTAAAGTAAGACATTATTTCTTGTTTGTTAAGTACAAAGCTACACAATGGGGGTATCTGTGGTATACCTATCACGAGTATCGAAGCCCGATTTTTAGCGCTGAGCCACTGGGGACATATAGTTTTATGAGCATCAAAGTTTTTGTTAGAGAACAATTATATGTATTTCTGAAGAAGTTTCAAAGTTTTATGTTTGATCAAGTATTTTTATCTTCAAGGAAAAATTAACATTATTCCATGCAATTAGTTTGGTTTGATGTCTAGTTCTTTACTTAACACTAATAACCTAAAATAATACTTGATGTACTTTAGGTTATTACTAATAAGTAAAGGACTGTATATCAAAACCAAACAGTTTTCACCACTATGTGAGTCCCGCTTTGTTTATTTTCTTAGTATCGCTATATATATATATGCTACTTCTTTCATCGCTCTTCTCACAAATATATCTACTCACTGCTGTTTAGATTTTGTTTGTTTGTTGGATTTCACTCGAAGCTACACGAGAGCTACCTTCGCCATATGTCAATCATTTTGAAGTGATGAACCAGGGAGAAGACAGATAGTTAGCTCAACGCCCAGCCAAGTCTTGGGCTACTCTAGGTAGACTGAATAATGTGACTTGACCGTCGCTCTTATAACACACCCACGGATCCAAAGTGTTTTAACGCACGTTACTGAGGGGAGCACGTTAACGTACGTAATTTATAATCTCTTTATATCCTAACCCTTCAACGATTCTGTCTGAGCCTTTTTTCTATGCAACACTGGCTGACGAAGGGCTTCTGCCCAAAATGTTGCAAATAATATTAAAGTTTGTGTTATAGACGTGTGTTTTACCAATTTTTAATACTTTTTTTTCAAAAACTGCAATTAAGACTAATTCCTACAATAGTATATTTCATAATATTAACGTTTCAGTATTTCACTTACGCCAGTGTGTCCATCGCAAAATTCAATCTATTTGGGAAGAAAATAATATATTTACAAATATACATGTCATAAAACTGAAAATTATAAATTGGAACGAAATAATGATAATAATAATTTGAACATGCAACAATATGTGTTTCTCGGTTAATAATACTTTTAACAATATCACCAAAATGCAAACAAAAAAATGTAAAGTTGTAACCGACAGATTTTTTCCACGTTTCTTTGAGTTTGTTCATTTCGATGTTTTATCACACATTTTACACATATTAATAGTTGGAGACGGCTTGAATGGGATATGAAGAAAATCTTTAATATAAGTTTAACATAACAGCAAATGTACAACGTTTCGACAAGGTTTTGTCATCATCAAGTACATCATCATTAAAGTTTTTCTTCATTACCCATTCAAGCCGTCTCCAACCATTATTAGACTCAAAGTGGGTTCCTCGTCATCGAATTTACGCCTATTAATTTTTGATTCGCTAACTTTCGTTAAAAAAATTAAAAATTAAAAAATTCATTTCAGTATCATCCTTCAGATCAACAAAAAACATGCAATTGAAAATAGAAAGATCAGAGCTCCGAGCTGTGTCTTAAAAGTTTTTAATTCACGATGAAACGTCCCTCTGTGGGACAGTAGTAAGTCTTCTGATTTACAATGCCAAAATCAGGAGGTTTGATTCCTTTCGGTGGACACAGTAGATAGCCCTATGAGGTTTTGTTATAAGAAAACACACACACACACGTGATGAAACTTTTACTGAATCTTACTTAATTTCTACTGCCAGACATGTATTTCATCAACCACTAAGCTTAAGAAACGTAATAATATACTGTTGTACTGTATTCTTTTTGGTTATTGGGTAAAAATAATACGAAGTCCAATCCTCGTAACAATAACAAGTTTATATATTTCTTCAATAGAATTTGCTACAGGCTATGTCCATAGATAGGTCTACCTCCACAAACCACCTTTCAACAGAAATTCCTTAATTAATTACGCCTAACTCACAAAAAAACTTACTTACAGAATTAGTGCTTGCTAATTAATCTATAACAAACACACTGATTGACTCACTGTTTAGTTTATTAACTGAATGACTGTCTAATTCACTAACTGACACTGAATGAATAACTGATTAACTAAATCATTCACTCACTTTGTTATTTATATTATACTTGTATTTCTACTTAGTACAGGAAGCTTCTAGAATATACTAAGGCCTTAACTATCATGAAATTTTTAGATCTTGTGTCATCATTATATTATGATATGCTACCTTTAACAAACAAATATATAAATTAAAATATTTAAAGTATAACATACAACTCTACAGATCTGAAGTTGTTTACAGTTGGATATATAAAATTTAAATGACAGTTTTATACACGTAGGTGCAACATATATACAAGTGCAAGTCTCGTGTAAATCTTTCAATTTTTCCTGAATGCAGTCTTTTTCTGGTCTCTATATAACATCAGGTGTGTTTTGGATATTGCAAGGTAAGCACTGGCATTAAAAATCCTTATGGTTGAAAAATTTACAATATATATATACATACATTGCATAGATATAACCAGAATTTGTTTCAGGCAGTGGTCTGTATAGGACTTACGAACCTTTCCCCAGCTAGCATGGGCGCCCACAATAATATTTTCGGGAGTAGGGGAAGAGGGTACAAAGCATATATGTAAGAGACCAGCTTTTTACAGTGTAAGTCAACATACTAAAATAATATGTGTTATGTGTGGTTAAACGCAAACACAAATTTACAGTTTTAATAACAATTACTAAAAATATTTAGTTTAACTACGATGTTAAGTTTACATTATAATATATGCACTTTTTTGTGAAATGTAAGGGGACAAGTACCCCCTCTTGTACCTGCCTACGGGCGCCCATGCCAGGTAGAGTAATTCAACCCCAGCTCTGATCACCAACACATTTGAGATTATCATTGAAGATTGCGCAGTCAAAGCAGTGGCAGCCACTCATAAAATTGTTGGTTGAATATGCCTATGTATTTTTGAGATAAGATGATCATTTGGATCGAACAACAGTCACACAGCATGCATAGATAAAGGTAATGCACGTATGATTAAACATTCACCATTAAGACTTTCCTGGAGGAGTAACGATGTAACTAGCATTGAAGTACAGCAGATATTAAAGTACAGGATCATACAACCTTTAGAAAGTGGTTGATCATTTTCAGTAGTGATTGTCAAGAAGAAGATTCTGCATTGATTTTAGATTGGTGAGTGTGGTAATTCGTATTGACACCTTCCCACTACCTCGAGTATATGAATGTCTTAAATACGTTGGAAGGAGACTGGTGGTTCAATACATTAGAACTAGCAACTGGATACTGGCAAGTTGAGCTGGATGACGAGGGCAACTAGGCCTAAGACTGATTTCAGCATGAGTATTTGCCTATATGAGTTTCAAGACATGCCTTTTGAACTGTGTAATAAACTCAGGAATGAAGCTTAGACTGAAGGTATTGAAATGAGAGACGTGCCTGATTTATGTCAATGATGATGTTTTGGTGTCTGGGTGTACAATTGAGTCTACGGCTGAAAATCTGAAAATGGTATTCCATGGGATGAAAAAAGAAAGGCTTGAAACTGAAACTAACAAAATGTGTATTCATGTTCACAGAAGTGGAATTTATCATTCATATTGTGGGTGAAGATGGAATCTTCATGAGTCTTGCTAAAATACTATTGGTATGATATTGGCCTTAACCTGTGACCAAGTGAGAGGTCTTCAATTTTCTCGATTCTATGTCTTACTATTAGTCGCTGGTGGTCAACTTCTAGGTCAAAACACGTTATCGGTTCTCACTGAAGTTAAGATCCACTTTAGATGAAGTGAGGAATGTGAGTAAACATTCAGTCCATGAAGGGTGTTTTATTAGAAGATCCAGTATTGGTGTATCCATGAAGATATTGTGAGTTATTATTGGATACTGACGCCATTTTAATTGCAGTTGGAGGATGGAGTAGAGTGTGTAATTACATATGCTTATGGAACATGAATGCAGATATTTTATGATCAAGAAAAAATTACATGTAATTGTTGTCTTTATGAAATGCTATCAACACTAATGTATGCTAGAAAGATCATTATTTGAATAGAACATGTATTGTTGAAATAGTTCATGAACTTTAAAAATCTGGAAAAGATGATAAAATGACGGATAATAGCACTGGGGAAATATGATTTAGTCATATAGTATTGCCCAGGGCCACAACATGGAAGCACCTGTGGACTGTCGGGCCATATGATAAAACCTTATTCATTAATTTAATGTCCAAACCCTGGACACCATGTGGGAATTAAAACCATGTATACCAAAGCAATGACAAACTATACAGTAGTGGATGTATGTCTCAATTAATGCTTTAGGAGCTTTTAGAAGAGCAACTGTAGGACCCAGGTCTAGCATGGGTACTCCTTGTTGTGCAGTAAGGTGAAGCATGACCAGCTCAGATTGAGGAAAGCAGATTGGGTCCACATAATCTAGTACAGTCTGTATTACTTATCCTACTAAAACGTCAAACTAGAGGTAATGGAAAGTGTGCATCTTCACCACACCAAACACTTTACACAACATTTAGCTATTAAAGCTAGATCCCTGATTTGTGTTGCTCTCTTGAAATCCTCTTAATTGAGCTACCCAATACTCCTTCAATACATTAGCCACAGACATTGCCAAAATATTAACCAGTGGATAAGTCTTAGCCCTATTCTTGAAAAGTAGTTGATAACCATGAGTATATAAAGATAACCTCATTTCTGTCTCCTGGACTGGACCAGCATTATTCAGGTTTATTCTCTCTGTTTTATCCTGTTTAAGCTTATTCTTGCTTTGAAGGGAACAAAATGTACAGTATTGACACCACATAATGTCCACAAGAATATGTGGAGTGATTAAGGTCTGTAATAGTTGACATGCACGATTTTGCACGCCAACAGCTAGGACAGTCATGTGAATGAGAAACAAATGGCTGAAAGAAGGAAGCAGTATTTGCTTTCCAAGTTTTAAAGTGATGTTCACCTACATTTCATAAACTATATTGTGTTATTTCCACGTGGTTTACCAAAGTTGGAATGGTTAGTGCTAATAGATGCAATGCCTAGTACATCAACAGATTGCATAATTGAAAACAGTTGAGATGGTGCTGTAGCGAAATTTCCTCTGTCGTTGTGCAAAAATCACTTACCTGTTCCAACTGAATAACAAGAGCTCTATGAAGAATACTGCATGGTCCTCACTCTATCATTCCCCATCCACCTGAAGAGCATATGGTTTCTCCACATGCAATGAAGAAGTTGTGTTTCTTTGGAATGTGTGTGTTGATATATGTTTTAGTAACAGCCCGAATATTAATACTGATTAACAATAATTGTAACTATAACGTCTTAGTCGGAATTCTGTCAATGATTAGTTATTTAGTTATGCCTGAAAATATAAACACGTTGAATTAGGCAACACCTAGATGGCAGCACATTACTGTTCTGCAACTGTCGAAATGTAGCCTCGAGAAGATTACTTTGAATCCGAATTTCGCGCAAAGTTATTTGAGAACTATGTGCGCTAGTCGTCCCTAATTTAGAAATGATAGACTAGAGGGGCGGTAGCTAGTCAAAACCACCCATTGCCAGCTCTTGTCCCCACAGCTGAAAGGGCGAGCATGTTTGGTGTGACGGAGATTCCAATCCGCGACCCGCAGATTGCGAGTCGAGCGCCCTAATCATCAAGCCATGCCGGGCCTAGAAGGTTGAAGAAGTGATTTATGCAAGAGCCAGATGTATCTATTAGTGTATGTGATAAAGTGTAATGATATGTATGCATAGCAATCTTTATGTGTATCAATAAATATGAGTGTGTGGTCGTACATGTATACATGAACATTACATGAAGTGTAGAATACAACAAGTGTAGAATAGAATACAACAATCAAGCAAAATGTGAATGGAAACAAGATAGGGTTCAGATATTAAAATCTTGTGATATGAAATTTACTGTGATTACTGTCTTGAATGGTATTGTTTGAAAATGCACCTATTATCGTCATTAACACTTTTGGGGAAATGTTTCAATTTTGACATTGAAAAAAATCAGCAGGTAGTGAATTTGCATGGAAAGATAAAAGAAATGGACAGTTTCTCACTACATATGAGAGAAAACATATTTTAATCTCTTGATTTCCGGTAACAGTGGTACAAGGTAATTTGATTGGATTGAACTGAAATTTTTATTAGTGAGTGAATTGAACAGCACTAATTATAATTCACAATCAGTAACTTGGATACCATGTCTAATCTGAGCTTAATGTACGTTGTGTTTCCTGGATTTAAGGTTGCATTGAGGTCTAGCTGAGTATCAGGAAGGGGAGCCCAACACTTGGCTACCTCCTCCAATAATAACATCAGAATCTTCAATAGCCCCTTTTACTGCTGGTAGAAAAACTATCATCACTAGGAGTGTGCCATTTGTCAAAGCCTCACCACCAACCACAACACTACCATCTTTGATGGCAAGGTCATTCAGAATGAATGAAGGAGATTTCACTTCGACAGCCAGACTACTACTAAGACAAATCACCAACATTGCTTTAGTAATCACCGATCAAGAGGCTTTATAAGTTACCTCAATGAAAACCGAAGGTTGTTCTACAAATATACCCACTACCATTACCATTATCCTGACTGGCAGAAGATCCAGTTACAAATGTGACAGTGCCAGGATTTCGTTTTATAGCTTTTGTTCTTTTGCCATTATCTGAAAGATAATACCAGTTCTGCCTGTGGGAAGAACGGTTGTAATGCTGGATGTTGTGTAATAATACATACAGCTGTGTCCTACAATGGTAGGTCAGGTGATAATTTGAGGTTACAACCTTCTTTATACTTGATTGGGAATGAACAGCTACGTGGGACGTTAAACTGAAACTGTCTGTTACACAATATCAAAAAGATAATTAACTTATAATTCAGTAAAAGTGTCAGTCCAGCGTCTAAGCAAATACAAACACTGTTCTAAATGCCCCCCCCCTCCCAACAGTGGTTAAGCGGTTAGTCTGAAGGCTAATAATGCTAAAATCTGGTTTCGATACCTGTGGTAGGCACAGCACATATAGCCCATTGTGAAACATTGTGCTTAACGACGAGTAAACAAATGTTATGTCCCCTGTAGGGACAGTGGTAAGTAAGTTTACGGGTTCGATTCCCCATGGTAAACACAGCAGATAGACCAATGTGGCTTTGTTCTAAAACAAATAAATTTTCTATATAGCAAAGATTTTTCATTTGTATTTTAAATTGTGTCCAATCTCTTTATTTTGTTCTCATAAACTTAATCAAAATCAGAGAGCTTAGATTTATTTCCCAATGCATATCTTATCGAATCTCCTATAGTTCAATGGAACTATCTCATCGCCCTTGGAATAATCAGTTTAACCTGAATGTATATATACCGCATTCGTACAACGTATAGTAATCCCAAAAACTGTGCAAAGCAATTTCGAATATCGTGTGAAAATTTCAAGATATGGGCATGCTTTGGATAGAGAACGTCATAAATACCCATTTGATAATATAAAACTTACAAAATTATCGCGAATTTTAATATAAAAGTGATTTAAGAGTATTTTCATACACATTGAAAAAGAACATTGCACTGTCAAGAAAGTTTGTTCAGAAAAGCTCAAGTTAGAGTCATATTACATTAAATTGAATATATAAATTTACAGTGGAATTGGTTAAACTCAGAGCACAATTTTAGAAAATATAGTAATCGTATCTCACATTAAAGGATAATAATAATAGATTCTTTTAAAACAAACAAAAAGGTGACACGACTTCTTTAACATCTTTGTACTTGCAAGTAACTCACATTTCTTTGCGCATTTACATTTAATTAGTAATTTAAAAACAACATAGACCACAACATTATTTATCTTTTATTTCGAGGCTTTAAAAGTTTTCAATAATTCAAGCTTTGCCTTGTAGGTAAAGGAGCCTTTCCAAATTGTATACACTTATAGAGGGAGAAAATTTAAGTGTAGAATTATCAGTAAAGGATGGTTTCAACTTGAGGTTACCTTAGGCTAAAGACTTCGGTATATACGTGGTGTTCACACAATCACCCTGCCATTTAAAATTAAGGACTATATTTAGGACTGACTTGAGTAAATTATGGGTGCATCAGCTGCTCCTGTTATAGTAATTACTTTATTTTGGATTGTTATTGGTGGAGTAATTCCTTGGTTTGTTCCTAAAAATGAAAATAAAGGGTAAGCTTTACAAATTCAACTTACAAGAGAATTATTACTAATACTATATAATATTAATTATTATAGTTGTACTAACTGTCTAACAACAGTAATATTCGTTAGGCTTAACGGTAAAACTAAAATTTAAAGTTTAATGTTTGGACTGGTGTAGTATGTATAAGCTTTATTAATATAAAAATTGCTCCCACGGGTCCCACTCTCAGTGCGTGTGTTTTTTTGTGTAATTAAAAATGCTGGAAAAAAAACAGCATTGGTATGAAATGGCACCAGCAGTGGGTGATCGATAGAACGAGAGGACAAAAAGTTTACAATTTGGAAACGGCAAGAGCAAGTAAGCTCCAATTCAGACGCTTTCACTTTTCTAACAGAGTATTGGAGGCTGACACTTTAAGGCCCAATAAGATTTTTATTAGTGGAATCGTTGATTTTCAGAAAAATAAAGGGAAGGGTTAATTTTCTTGGAAATGGATATGCAGACATAGTCTTGAAGTATCAAATAGTGAAATACTTAATACAAATAGTCCTTAATAAAAATTATTGCTTGAATGACATTGACGTTGAAGAAAATGGAACTGTTTCCTTTTCAAAACTGAAAAAAAACAAAACATATAGTAGAACTATATGTATTTATTTATAATTTGTATGTAATAAAAATTTTCTCATATTGTATTGTTATTATTAATATCTTCCATTATTAATGAGTCTGAGCATTTACAGTTATATGTGGACACTATTATTCATTCCTTCCAGCTCGAGGTAAAAAAAGAATTGATTGTAACCTTTTATAATAAAAATGACAATAAGTTACTATTTATATTAACTTTGATTAAATTTAAAGAAACCTTTTAGTGAAGACTAGAGAAAAAACAATTAACCCAATGGAGAATACAGCTACTTTGGTAGACTTTTCATATGTATAATGATTAGAATACATTAATTCATCTGTTGGGTACCTTTTCTCTTGGGAATATTTTTTGGCTTAATCCCAGTAACATTCCATGAGTTTTAGTCAGCTTATGTGATTTAAGCTAGCCCTAAATCAATATATCAAGCTAAGAGGGCAAAATAATCTATGTGATTAAAATATATATATATATATATATGTAATAAGAACTGAAAAAAACAAAAAAACACATGAAACATTTAAACAAAAACAAAAAAGAAGACGTGTTGTATTTGAAACCTTTCTATTCTACTATTTGAGCAGAATGCTAGCTCCTAAACAAACTTGAACATCTGAATCAACCCTACTTAAATTTTTCAACTAGAGAAAAGTTCAAATCTTTAACAATAATTTGGTTGTAGTTTAAATTGCATGAACCAGGTATTATAATACTTTACTCTCCATTCTTCTTCTTTAACGTACTGATTTCCCAGTAATAAGTGAACAAATACTGTACATACAACACGTTAGGCTCCAGACATGACATAAGATCTTAATAGTCTTATACAAGGTTACAATATCCCTCTTATTTTTTAAGTTCAAAATTCTTTAAACAAAGCTTGGACAATAGATTCAATATCTGTTGTCAGGCAGAATTAATGAAATTAAATTTTCTAAAAATTTTAGCTTAAATGAAAATTAAGAACACACTGCTAACTATGAATGTCTGAAAATAACTCCAAATTGTGTTAAGCAAGAGTAAAAAGATTTTTTTCTGAAGAAGTGGGAATTTGAAACTTACTTTAATACCTATAGGAGCTGTACATAAATTGGCCCTATGACCATATATTCTTTAAAAAACATGCTAGTTATAAGGTGTCCTGAACGAGCTACGTATTGATTTATTAGTGGAACCGAATGACTTCTTGTTTTTATTTTCTTGCTAGCAGTTTGTTCATGCAAAACTTCATCAACCTATGATGCAGATATTTGTTTGGGTGTCTTACATTTGTGAAGTTAGGCTTATGTAATTGCTAACACATGAAAACCTTCAATAAGAACAGTGTGTAAGAAGATGCAATGTGACAGAGGGCCATATACTCCTATGCAAAAAAAAAAAACAATTATGTTTACGTATTTTTATTTTTAGTACAATTTCATTATAGTCCTTCACATTTAACGAAGATTTAAGCAGTATTCCACATCTTGAATAGAAATGAGGTCAAACAAGATGAGTGCATTAATTCAGAGTTGGTTAAGAAACAATTGGGAAGTTTAAAGAATGATAAGGCTCCTGGGCCAGATAATATTTCCCAAAGGGTTTTGAAAGAGGTTAAAGATTGGATATGTGAGCCACTTACTACTATTTTTTGTCAGTCCTTGAATAGTAGTAGTTAGGTACCAGAGGATTGGAAGTTAGCTAATGTAACTCCTCTTTCCAAGGGAGGTGATAAAAATTGTCCCAGTAATTATAGACCTATTAATCTTACATCAGTTGTGGGAAAAATTTTGGAAAGTCTGTTAAAAGATGCTTTGCAAAGTCATTTAACAAAGTTTAGCATTTTATTGGATAATCAACATACTTTTATTGTGGGAAAATCTTGCCTTACAAATCTTTTGACATTCTTTGAAAAGGTTACTGCTTATGTAGATCAGGGTAAGGGTGTAGATTTGGTATATCTGGATTTTCAGAAAGCATTTGACAAGGTGCCACATAAAAGGCTTGTAAAGAAAATTATCTCTGTAGTTGTGAGGGATAAGTTAGCAAATTGGATAGAAGAGTGGCTGGATGGAAGAAAGCAGAGGGTTGTTACAAATGGAGTTCAGTCAAACTGGATTAATGTCACAAGTGGGATACCTCAGGGCTCAGTCTTAAGACCTTTGCTCTTTTTGATTTACATGAATGTTACATAGTTGAAGGAATAGTCAATAAATGATTTAAATTTGCATATGATATTAAAGTCTTGGGTGTTGCTAGCTGTGAAGAGGACACTGCTGATTTACAAAAGGATTTAAATCATTTATTGTGTTGTGCAAAAAAATGCCAGATGGGTTTTGATTATAATAAATGCAAGATAATGCATGTGGGTTATCATAATTTGGATAGGAATAACCTTAATAGGGTTATGAAGGAAAGGGATCTTGATGTAATAGTCGATCAGTCTTCTAATAGCCTTCCAAGCAGTGTGCTGTTGCTAATGAGTTTAGGTTGTGTCTACAGAAATATTGAATACAAGTCTAAAGAGGTTATAATTTCATTGTATAAGTCACTGGTTAGGCCACATTTGGACTCTTTACCTTAGGAAAGACATTGAATTCCTGGAAAGAATTACAAGAATGGTGCCTGGGTTGTCATACGAGGAGAGATTGAAATCTCTCAAATTGTTTGCTCTTGAAAAAAGGAGAATTAGGGAGGATCTGATTGAGGTGTTTAAGATTGTAAAGGGAACTGATAGTATTGATGCATCATCTTTTTTCATACTTAACAGTGAGAATAGTGGTACTAGGGGACATAAATATAAATTTTGGCAGGGTAGGAGTCATTTTCAGCTAAGACAGTTTTATTTTTCTAATAGAATGGTTGGCCTTTGGAATGGGTTACCTTTGGATGTTGTGAAGACAGTAAATTTAAGTGACTTTAAGAAAAAGCTTGATAAGTATATGAATGATAAGGGTTGGCTTTAAGATGTTTTTTTAAATTTATTTATTTTAATTTAGTTTAGAGGATGGAATAGCCGAGATGGACCAATAGGTCCCATGTTGTCCCAAAACGTTGTGACTAATAACCCTACCCAACAGAATTTTAAAATAAGTTCAAAATAACCCTACCCTTACAATGTACCACTTCAATAAATAAATCACTTTCTCACGTTTAAAACTTAACCAAAATATAAGTTTTTGCCCAAATGCAAGTCTGCATTTGGGCTCCTAAAGCTTAAACCTATTGATGTAATGGTCAAATTTGTCATTCAACTAATCAAACAGACAACCTGAGTAGCCATTGAAAGTTCTAATAAATTTGAACAGTATATCATCTTTGTCCTTTTTACACTTTGCTGATTACTAATAAGAACTGAGTGAAAAATAAATAAGGGTGTCAACCACACTATATTCAATATATCCAATACTGACGAGATCTTTGCACCAACACCTGGGCTCTTTGGGCCAGCTAGGATGTGATAGATGTAGTAATGACTGAGACACTATTGTATTAGAAAATTGTTTGACAACAACTAATATGAGCTTGATTAAGATGGTGAAGTGTAAATTTTCAATTTTATTTATATCACAACACATCAGAATTAGGGCAAGGAATTATTTAACAACCTATTCATTTTTCAGAAGAACTTATTAACCAGCAGGCTAATCTTCTTGATAGTAAGGTACCAATACTGCACACATTATTTAAATAATGCCTCATCAGAAATCAGAATCTTTGAAAAAATACAATAACCTTATTTTAAGATTCCAAGTTTTCAAAACCAATAACTTATTTTACCTTTTCACCACCAGTGGCCAAAGAACAGGTTTTTGTCCCACTGGTTATGGAGTACTGTCACAGCTTATTTGTCAGTGTTGTGCCATCCATAATTTCAAACTGTTGACAGTAGGTCAGCAGCAACTTACTTTTATGTTTGTATTTTATATATGTTATTAGCAAAGCTGGGTACTTAGAATAGTTTCTAATACAAGGAACCACTTTTCTCTTGGAGGTATGTCAGTCACACACACACACAGTTGTTATTATAGACTAGTGAAAGTAACTGGCTTTGCTCAGGTCATTAGGTTGATATATTCTAGATTAATATGTCAGTGAATGTATTCTGAACCTATTTAGCATAGAAGAACAGTCAAAAATATTTTAAACATTTTTATTTTCCAGAAACATAGTCTTAAAGAAGGTACAGTAAATTAAGAATTATTTATCATCAATGAACTTTATCAGTGCATTAAATATTTCAATTTATATTTGATTTTACAAATTTCTATCACATTTTATTGGAATGTATTACAATTTTTTACCATTTATGTGTGTGTGTGTG
>NW_013666998.1:224697-232835 GCF_000517525.1 Limulus polyphemus | reverse complement strand
TGTTTCATATTTAACAGTGAGAATAGTAGGATTAGGGGACACAAATATAAATTTGGCAGTGTAGAATCCATTTTCAGGTAAGACAGTTTTATCTTTCTAACAAGGTGGTTGGCCTTTGGATGTTGTGGTGGCAGTAAATTTAAGGGAGTTTAAGAAAAAAACATAAGTATATGTATAATAAGGCTGGCTTTAAGATTTTTTTAAACTTGTTTATTTTAATTTAGTTTAGAGGATGGAATAGCCAAGATGGAACAATAGGTCCCATGTTGTCCCAAAACATTGTTATTAATAATCTTACCCAACAAAATTTTAAAATAAGTTCAAAATAACTGCCAATACAAATTACTTCTTCAATAAATTAATCACTTCCTCATGTTGAAAACTTAATCAAAATAAATGTTTTTGAAGAGCAAGTCTGCATTTGGGCTTCTAAAGCTTATATCTATCATTGTAATGGTCAAATTTGTCATTCCACTATTCAAACGGACACCTTGGGTAGTTTTTTAAACAGTATATCAACTTTGCCCCTTATTATATTATGCTTTTTATTAATAAGAACGCCTGGGTGAAAATAAAGATTTCGACCACACTATATCCCATGTATCCAGTACTAACAAGATCATTCCACCAACACCAGGACTCTCTGAGCCAGCTAGAACGTGGCAGACGTAGTAATGACTGAGACACCATTGTATTAGAAAATTGCTTGAAAAGAACTAATATGAGCTGAAATAAGATGATAAAGTGTAATTTTCCATCAATTTTATTTATATCACAACACATCAGAATTAGGGTAAGGAATTATTTAACAACCTATTCATTTTTCAGAAGAACTGATAAACCAGCAGGCTAGTTTTCTTGAAAGCAAGAGTACCAAAACTGCACACATTATTTGAATAATACCTCATGAGAAACCTGAATCTTTGAAAAAGCACAATAGCCTTGTTTTAAAATTCCAAACTCTCCAAACCAATAACATGTTTGATTTTTTCACCATCAGTGGCCAAAGCACAGGTTTTCGTCACTCTGGTTATGGAGTCCTGTCACAGCTTATTTGTCAGTGTGGTACAATCTATAATTTTGAACTGTTTACACTAGGTCTGTAGCAACCTACTTTTATAATCGTATTTATACATGTTACTAGCAAAAGTATCTGGCTTTGCTCTGGTTATTAGGTTGATATATTGTAATAACTCTAGCAAAGCCAGGAACTTAGAACAGTTTGTAATATAAGGAATCACTTCCTTTCTATGTGGTTTTTTTGCTAGCTTGCCTCATTAAAAAGATGTGCATGTGTACACGTACATGGATAAGTAATAACACCCAGTGTACACCCTCAGGGTCCACTTAGTATGGGTGCAAAATTTCATGTTTCTGTGTTCTTTCCTTTTGTAGCTATGGTACCCAACTTCGCTCAGGTTATTAGGTTGATTTATTCTAGAAGACTATGTCAGTGTGTGTATTCTGAACCCATTTTAGCATAAAAGTATATCTTGTATACTTGTGTTGCTCCTTTACAAGATGCAGGTTTCTAGGTTCTTTGATCTTGGTGCTATGGTGGTCACATACTTTTTCTTGTGTGGTTTTTTGCTAGCTTGCCTCAAAATGATGTGTCCATGCATGGATAAGTAATAATACCTAAGTGCACACACTCTGGATCCACTTAGTATAGGTGCAAGATTTCAGGTTTCTAGGTTTGTTGCTTTTAGAGCTATGTGGTTTTTCACTTGCTTACCTCACAGATATATTCTTAAGACAATGTGTTTGTTCTTTTTCTTTGTAATCAGCAAATTAGAAATTTTATTTTTCATTATCAAAGTTGTGAGCTGAAATACTACTGTAGCACAAACCCATATTGTTTGGTGCAGTTTGTTAATTTTAGATTGTTTTATCATAAACAATATATTTTTAAAAACTAGCCAGTTGAAATCCACTATCCCCCCCCCCTCCATGGTGCTTTCTAGGTTCTTCAAGGTACATGTAATAGGAGACATTATTAAATTTTCCCTCTGTTTTATCTTCAAAAGGTAATAGCATTTATGTGTATTCTATGCTTAGTAAATTAGATTAATTTCTAGTTCTATGGCTCAAGAGAATCACTAACAGAAAAAGCTATCTGATCTTTTTTTTTCTGGTTTGTGGCTGAGGGTTAGACTTGGTGATGATGGGGAAAAATATTTAGGAGTCATACATTTTAATGTTAGATTTAAAAAAACTTGTTTGCAGTTAACTATTTGAGAATTTTGGGATACAGGTTTTATGGATATTTGTTAATACATCTTACAAATACATTTCTTCAGTTTAAAAAATTCATCCTTAAAATTATGACTATACTTCAAGCTGGTGTGCAATTAGTTATTTTTGAATTTTGGGATATGATTTTTATGGATCTTTGTTAATACATTTTCCAAATATTTTTTTAACTTAAAAATTCATCAAACAGCTCTATGTGGAGTAAATTAAGTGAAGGCTAGACAGCATCACAATATTTTAAATGTTGAATTTTCTTTTATGGACTGCTTGGTATTTTATTAGCACTATTTTTCAAATTTTTAAGCACTACTTAAAATTTTTTTGTATAAAATCCAGGAATTTTTTTAAAATATTGAGCAATAATGGACCTAAAATAGGTTACCAAGAGACCCCTCTATTCACATTTTTCCAGTTGAACTAGTGATTGGTTACCATCATTCCACTACTAAACCATTCCATATACATCCAGCTTTAGAATTTATCCCTTATGAGACAACTTATAATTTTTTTTTTCATTTCAAGGTATACAGCAACAGTTGTGATCCCTAATACATAAATACAGGAATCATATAAGTTGAGACAAAATTGCCCATTTCTAAAACCAGCTGGGAGTTTTTAAATGTCAACTCTCCATTTGCTTTTTTAAGCTGCTTTTGACAACAGCTTTCGACATCTTCCTGAAGCAAAATTCAAACTAATATGCATGTAGTTTTTAAGGATCTTTCCTAGATTTTACTTTTAGAATTGTGGGTCAAATTTGTGATATTCCACTATTTGGGTGTCAAGAGATTTTTATCAAAAACTTATTATTGAAGCAATTGAGAACTCTATTACTCAAATGTACACACTGTAGGCTTTAGGTTAAAGTTAGATATTTTCAGGGTAGAGAGCTTTATTCTTAAAAGTTATGTTAAGCTTCTCTTAAACAGCTTTTTAAGCATAAATAAAACAGATGAATTAAGAGCTGTAAGTCAAAGTTAATTTAATCTTTTGTTGAATTGGTGTTTGAATGTGAAGGGCTATATTGTTAAGGCAGTTTTATGAGTAGGTTAAGTAATGATTATGATCAACTGAACAGTTATCTGTTAAATTGCGCTCTCATTGGCTTGTTTCATTGTTAATAAATATAGAAAGGATGCAGCTTTTATTCTATATATAAATATATATATATATATATGTGTGTGTTATTACTGTTATTAGAAACTATACAACTGTATATTGATTTCTTCTTTTCATTGTAATTTCGTGATTAATTCTACTATTTTGCAGAATTATTCAAACAATGCAATTTGTTGCTATCTTTTGTGTTTTATATATGTATAGTCCCTAGATTTTTTTTATCATAGCAGGTAACAGATTATTAACCTTTGTTTATTCTAAAGCTCAAAACCAAGAAACAAAGCATTTCAAATCACTATTTTTGACTAATTTTGTTTTTTGTTGTGTCGAAGAGTTTTATGACATTGCTCTCTATTTTACAGTATTATAAATGTTATGGTTGTACAATCAGTAATAGAAAATTGTCACTATGTGTAGTTATTGCATAGGGTTTTATATTTTATAAATATGCAATGAAAATGGCAAAGCTAAGACTAATGTTGAGTGAATGAGAGCTAGGCATTTTAATTAATATAATCAATTACCTATAGGTAGGGATTAAATTGATCAGTGTTTCATAAACTAATCTATTAATGTCACAAAAATAATCAAAATTGATGTTTCTGATTAATACTGTTTTCATTTATTCCAACAATCGATTAATAAAAATTGCAATTATACAAAAATAAATGAGAAATTTAAATTACTTGTTTTGGTTATTACTGTTTAAAAAAAAGATAAAATTTATAAAAAAAGCATACTGTTTACTAATCCTATAATTTATGTTTTCTAAATATCGTTACAAATAATTGTAACTATTTAATTTTAGTTAAATGTTTGAACTATTTCTGTTTTAATTTTCATATTGATCACATTAATAGAAATAAGGATATAAGCTTTAAAACTGCTGTATTATAACTTTACTGAGCTAATCATTTATAGAATATGTTACATTATTTGACTTATTTAGGACTATATGGTCAACATTGCTTAATCCAAAATATTATTGTGGAAGTCTCTTTCTTCATATGAAAAATATCAAAAGTTTGGTTAGTGTTACTCAACTAACTTTTAAAAAGTTAACTGTCACATATCATCATAGTAAAAGTTAAACACTGCTGCAGCTAGTGCAGAGGAGCTAAATAAACAGTTATTTGTGAACACAGTAATATGATATTATCTGAACTGAATTTTTAGTTTTATTCTTATTCATTCCGTAATGATTTTCAAACTTTATAAGATAATGTTTTAACTATCAAAAGTTTTATTTTGAAAAATAAATTTGCATTATTCAAATTTTTATGTTGTTTTACTTTAAATTTAGGCTGCTTGAAGAGTATAAAAAATACTAGGTTTTTACATAGACTAAGTACTCATTGGCCTAATAAATAAAAATTTGTGATTATATGTTTTCTTTGTGTGGTTACAAAGCATTAGAGTGACTGCATAGTTACAGAAACAACACTTAAGGTCCAACATTGTTGTAAATCTGTTTGTCAACATGTAAAACTATACGGAATTGTCAGGAATAATAAGTATGAAAAAGTGTACTCAGTTTTGTTGTAACGGGTGACTGATAATAAGTAGATAAATCTTATATTGTTTCTAAATATTAAATAGTGCAGTTGCATTGTGTGTATAATACATTTTCAGGTAGAAAAAGTAGGATTTAAAAAGTAACTTAATTCTAAATTTTTGTTCCTGAAGTTTGGAAGCAGTGTTTTCTCTGCATTTTTTCAACAGTTTGCAAGTATGAAAGTCAATCTTATACGTTAATTTTAAGTATATTTCAACAATTTTGACTCAAAAGTATTTTAGAATTAATATTTTGTCATTTTGTGACTTCGATTTAGTGTAATTCCTGAAAATAAAATATACATTTCCATTTTTTACATAGCTGCATAGTTTTGCCTGCAAATAAAACATCCCACTTTTTTATTTTTGCAGAACCTACCACCCCTTGAGAATATACTATTCATTTCTTCATTTTCCCTTAGATTTTGTACAAGTTGATTGAAACCTTGTTATGATGCTATATTAAGTGGTTTGTTCATTTATTAATGAAACATGCTTTGAGATCAATTATTAAGAAAGTTTAAACATGATTCGATACAGCTTTAATTATTGGAACTATAATTGTAAATTGAACTATTAAATGTTGATCAGAAATGAGCCCCACATGTACAGAGACCATATCAATACTGAGGAGCCGATATTTGTTACTTGTAGACTGTTATTAGAATTATAAACATGGGTGAAACTACTATATATGTATGTTGTGTGTTGTTCACTTAATATATGCAGTATTTTTTAGCTTTGTTATCGTATTTTGTGACAGTTCTAAGAGTTGAATAAGTAATGATTCTTTCATTGTTTGACTTTTCTTTTTCTTAGTTGGTTGTGCACTTACATGATGCAAATGAACCCACTGTTTGGTCCATTGATTGACAACAAAACTCTTACCATGATCCATGCCAGTAAATGGTAGACCATTTCAACAGTAAGTATGTTAGATATAAACTTTATATTATGTACATGACTATATCTTAGAGTCACCAATAAATATTGAAACACTGTAAAGGAAGTTCTATTTGTGATTTTTGTGCAAAGATTTCTAGATTTTCTGTTTGACCACCTGACAATAAACATGGTTAAGTGGTCTTTCAATTGCTGAGAGACATTTGACACAGTTGCCACTGAAGGTTTCCATGGGATTTACATAATTCTGCATTGCTTTATAAGTTCAACTTCAAAGTATTGTAAACATTAAATTGCACAAAAACAATAATGTGTATTTGTTTGTCAAAAAATACATAAATTGCACAAAATTGAAAATTTCGTCAAACAATTTGGGGGGAGAAGTATAACTGGCTCCTAAATGTCACATATATTTGTAAACCATTCTCTAAGACATTAGAACCTTCTCATCATACAACAATACCTACTTTAGGAACCATGAAAACAATATCAACTTTAGTATCAGGATGCTAGATACTGTTAACTACTGATAAACTGTGCCTTGTGAAAAATTTCAGTTATAATATATGGAAAAATGTCTAGAAGTATGATGTTAACATGTTTAATTAAATCACGGGAAAACATTTTATTACAAAGCTTCGTACAGTATAAATTCTTTATTTCATTTTAAAATTAATGAGAATTTAAAAAAAAACAGTTTTCCTATGGTTAGTTGACATCACCTGATCAGATAATGTTAGCTGAATGCTGGTGAAATCGTCTTTTATTTAGATTTCTTAGAATTCAATTTTTTTTATCCAACTAATACTTTTTGTTGTACAAGTCTATCAGTCATTTATCTCAGAGATTTTTGTCAAGAAAGACAAACATTTAAAGATTAGTTTTGTGTGTGTCAATCTTTCCACATCGTCCTGCTGTGATACAACATCATTAGCTGGGTTGTAAAGGAAAATCTCTGCAAAAGAAGATAACAGTGGCTACCCTGTCAAATTGTTTTTCCACCAAACTATTGAGTTGCTCTCAGCATCCTCTTTAGGCAGGTTTTGTATGTGTGAAACTCGACTTTTATAGATATTCTGATATAGTTGATTTCATGTTGATACAAGGTATTCTAGCCAATACTTTCCATCTTCTGGTTATAGTTTGGTTTGTTTTTCCTTTTTTTTTCCCCAAATGACTGTGTATTTCCTTTATTGCCAAAGAGTATTCTACAGCACTAGTTTCACTAAGTATATTATACTGTTGTTTAGGTAAATTAATATTTAGAATTATATACGACTTTTCTCTGTGTTAAACTACTTTTACTTCTGAGCTTTTGGCCCTCTTACAGAAACAGTCATTAGGCAACAATGTACTGAGCTGTAACACCACGTGTCAGTTATTGTTACGATTGTTGCCTTGATACCTATTTTAAAGCAGTGTTCCACATTTAAATGAAATTTTAATGTTGTTAAAGAAAAGCTTGCAAGTAAAAGTATTTTAACGTAGAGAAAAGTCTGTGTATAATTCTTAATAAAGATATTAAAATATTAATCTCAATACCTAACACATCTGTAAAAATCATTCAGTTGGTATAACACTCGGAGTATTATTTGAAATATAGTAATGGCAGTGTTTCTTGGCATAAGATACCAGCTTTATTATTATCATTGACAAGAACTGCACTTATGGTTTGCTGTTGTTCTAGAAATCTTTCATCAACCATTAAGTAGTTAGTTCCGCCTTGTAAGGGGTGTTGCAAAATAAATCACACTTTTCCCCCCAAAGTAATGATGAACTTGGTTGGACCACAAATATCATCACTCAAGAGAAAACATCATTTGAACTAACTCTTGGGTGTTTGACTCTTCAAATTTCATTTTTTGCAAAAACTTTTGAATCATAGTGCTCACTAGAACTCAGGTTCGTATCACATGTGCTGCCTTCGGGATGGCTCAAAAACTAGTTACAGATATGCTCCGAGAATTCAAGTCTGAGCTTTCGTTCAACAATGCACAGAAGAAATGTTGGAAACTTGGCCTGAATGCGAGAGACACAAACATGAAACCATGATTCGTGTTCTCACTGATGTGCTCACAGAGATAACCACCAAAATAGACATGTTTGCTGCATTGCTGAAATCTTTTGCCAATCGATTAAAACTCATGCATGAGAACAATGATGGCCCAATCAAGCAATATTGATACTTGGAATTACTTTTTTGATTGAATTAAAATCTTATTTTACTTTGTTATGCTCTCGGAGGAAAGAAGTGTGTTTTATTTTGCAACACCCCTTAGGCTCATCATGTATGATTTGATGATTAGAGA
>NW_013666998.1:219439-224244 GCF_000517525.1 Limulus polyphemus | reverse complement strand
TATCCCTCCTTAATGTCATCAGCTGTTTAACCTCAATATCTCTCGTTGTTCGTTCAACTTCAGTAAACAAGTCTATTTGAATATCCTGCAGATGCTTTAATATTGTTGCTTCTGTTTCCTGATTTGCATTTCAACTGTTTTTTATGGCAAGTTGGCTCCATATTATCGGGAAGGTTTCCTTGCACATCAGATTGAAAACCAAAGTAGTACAGTAATGTACAGGAAACACTTTTTTTTTTATTTTCATATGTGAGTGGGCATTGTCTTGTGCATCAGCCATAGCTGTTAGCTAGAACTAAAAATTATTATTTCCAGTGGTGTTATTTTTACAAGTATATTTAACCTTATCTTTACTGATCTTGTATTTCAAGATGATGATTTGATATTGCTGCAAAACTATATATATGGCATTCACCATGTGAACATATTTTTAAGTGTGTGAAAGTATAATCTATTTAGCAACAATATTACATTGAAGATATTTTGTTCTAAAAATCTGATATTAGTGAATGTGAAATTCATTTATAAATGAGGCAACTTGTTAGTATTATGTAATTGAACAGTTACAGCTTTGTCGTAATAAAAACAACTTTATTCATCATCAATGATTTGTCTATATAGTTTAAAACCTGATGTTGATGAGAACATCAAACTGACACAGACACTGTATTTGTACTTTTTAAATTCTGTATATTGAAACAACAAAGTTACAAGTTTGTGGTTTTGAAGCTTTGTATTACATTGAAAACATATTAAAATGGAGCATCATTTATAAATATTTCCAGTAACTTACTACTTAAACAACAGCCACTCTCATATAATTCACTTTGTCACTTTTTTTTTCAAATATTAACGTATCTTATTAGTTTAACTCTACATTTTTTAGAATAAAATTGCCTATATATTGAATACAGTAATGTTTAATAACTGAAAGTATTTCAAACTGACATATTATAAATGAAAGTAATCAGAATGTTTTATTTTTTCAGTGGATTTTGGCTGTAAGGAATGACACTAGTAAATAAACAAAATGTTCGAAAACCAGGTTTTATGGAATGTTTGATCTAGATGGGTGTATACAAGTTATAATTATGAAAGAAATACACCAGAAAATCATATTCAACTTTACCCACTACTGAGTAAAAAGTAATAGTTTAAATACAATTCATCTGCACAGGGTTAACAATGATATGCAGGGATACAAATTTACTGTCGAGACATTAGAATCAACACAATATAACCCTCTCTATACAAGTCTAGTCATTCTGACCAACCTTGTAACTATGAAACTATAAATATTATTTCTTTTAGTGTAGTAAGTGTATCTTAATGACATTTGGTGAGTTTTAGTAAACATTGCAAGTTTTGTACAAAAAAATGTTATTTTTTAATTGAGAACTTTTACTAAAGAGTTGTCTGAATTTATGGAGTCAGAATCTTAGACACTGACTAGTCTGAGCAAAAGGTGATTTTCACTTTAAAATTATAATATTTTTGTATTTTACAGTTTCCTTATTTTATTTGTATAACTTCTAGAACTTCCTAAATGAATATAAAAAGTTTTTTTTGAGTCCACTTTAAATTTTATGTTATTTTCTCTACCCTAATACTGTTTACAGGCTTTGTCCATTTGACCAATCTTGTAATGACCATTAAGAAAATAAAAAATAAATCTAAATCACTCTTTTATTTCTAGAAGGACTATATACATTACAAACAATCACAAACCACGTATTCTTATAAGTCAAGCTTGTGCATTTCAAATCTTCCAGTCATTTAGAGTTATTGCTTATTGCCACTCAGAATAGTGCCAAAGTGAATTATCACAGCAAGGCAGCTTTGTGTAAACACAGCATTGAGTCAAATTACAACATGCTACGCTCAGGAAAAATGCTCATGCAAATAAGTTTCTACTTTTATAACAATAAACAAATATACATAAAAAACAAGAAATTTATTACTTACCTGTAGGTCTTGTACTTTTTTGCTTTCACGGTTTTGAAATCTCAATGAAAGTTAACCCTATTTCATGCACAGGTGTTCTTAGTGTTTTACTTAATTTTTATTTATTTTAAATATGCAATTGAGAACACAAAATATTAACACACAACATAAAAACAATGTTCTAAAACTACTGTAATTTAACTGGCTTTCTAATCACTGTAAATACCTGTGTATAGTGTGCAGTTTTTTCCTAAATTTTATACCTCAAATATAAAGTACGCACTGTACGAGGAAACAGAATTTTTCAGGTGAAAGTTACGGTCTGAATGTTGCTTCAACTCATATTCTGACGTAATCATCCTTTCAGATCATCGGAAGTCCAAAAAAGAACCACAAGAAAGAGGAATAAATATGATATTAAACATAGATACATCAGATACTTTCGTTTTTTTAGGCTTCAAGTCATACATGTACAATGGGTTAATTTTGTCAACCATTAGAACTTCACATTGTGTATACTTTTATAGTAATAATAATAATAATGATCAGTCAAAATATAATCGGGCAAAACTTTTTGGAGGCTTTTTGCATGGGGTCTAAGAAGATTTTACTATCCTGTGCTAGTATACATTCGCAGTAACATTCAATTGTAGTCACTCTCTTTTGCTTTATGTACAGGGAACTGTTTAAAAACGTATGCACAAATTTCAGGTGATCATAAGTTCAGCCTTTGGTTTGTTCATTAAGTAATATAGTTAATTAGTTGACAATGGTATTCACTTGCATGTACAATTACTAATATGGAACAATACAACACTCGGTACACAAAGGGCAGTCAGCTGTTACCTGGGCATACTGATCATTCCTAGTATAGGAGGCCCAAAAAATATACTGTAAACTATATGTGGGTATTTACCGTAAGCATAAAGGTGGATTAAAATATTTCCTGGTCAAGGCAATCTTGGTGATAACAACTATGAAATCAATGTAAAATAACCAATCGTAAGAATAAGCTAACCTCATAGAATAGGCAGTAAATTAAAATCCTCTCTTTCTATTGGTTATAAGTAATCCAATAGGATTATTAAAATTTTTTGAAGACAGCATCACGTGCTAGGAGGGCATGGTATGCAAGTTTCAGTTTATGGTAAATAACTCTTTAAAGGAAGAAGAATGGATGCTATAAGTTTTCTTTTGTTTTTAGCTTGGGAATATTTATTGTATAAGTGTATGAGCCCTTGGAAACTTAGAAAATAACAAAGCTATAGAAAGAAATTCTAAACTAGTTAATTATAAGCAGACTCATGTGATATATAAAGGTGAAGACTGAGAATTTATTCAAATATTTCCTTTTGAAATTAAGAAATGGAAACTAAAACCAGCAGTTGAAGAACCCTACAATTACAAAAACTAAAGTGATTTCATTCATATTTTAAAAATTAAGCTCTTAGATATTTTATCCATAAAATGTTAGCTTTTTTGTTTGTTTGTTTGTTAACTAATGAAGATAGTAATTATGACTTTGATATTAGATGTAAAGTACTAGCTTTGAAAACCTGTATTTTTGCTATTTTATTTCTTTCATATCACCTAACTATAAAAAGTGTCTTGCAGATTACTTGGACTATTATTATTTTTTGTTTAAATTGTAGATAGATGAGTGTTTGCCATTATGGAGATAAAGAAGATCTCTATGAAAAGCTGATTCCTTTTTTCTTTATTCAAAGCTTTCAACTTTTTTGTGTTAATCTACGAGTAAATTGGAATGTTCTCCTTCTTTAATCACGTATAATTATTAAATTTAATTGTAATTTGAAATATTGCCTGTATTTGTACAGAATTTGTTCAAACAGCCAATAATGATTGTCTCAAAAGATAGATTGTATTTACACTTTAGTATATTTTCTTATACAGTTCATCCCCAGATAGGTCAGTGATAAGTTTATGTACTTAAAATGGTAAAATCAGTGGCTTGATTCTCCACAGTGGACAGAGTTAATGCAGGTAGCCCATTGTGTAACTGTGCAGTAAATCAAACAAACCAAATTATGCAGCTGATAACTGTAAACCATGAAATAATGGTACCAAGATTAGATTTGTAGTTATTTGTACAAATATATTTAAAAGTGGGTAATCAAAGTTGCTTTAAGAAATTTTCAAAACAGAAGTGCATATGATATTTCTGCATTTTAAGTCTTGAAAAGGTTGTTGCAATGAGTATTTTGTAAAATATTTATAAGCTCTGGCAAAGGATGGGTTACTGCGAGTTTACAATGTGATTATGAAATACCAATTTAATGTAAAATTTGAATTGTTTGTTTTATCAGTACATTTTGGTTTAATTATTTTCTATCTTTTTCTTTCCCTTAGAAGTATTAAAATTGGTTGGTCAGGTATAAATTATGACAGCAATTGTTTAATGTGACTTCTTGAAGCATTACCATTACATTAATCCTGGCATACAGGCTCTGTCAATTTGACTGACCTTGTATGGCTCATTCATAATTGTTTTACATAGTTGCACTCAAAACATGATTTAACAACTTTACAATGAATATATGTAAACAAACGTGGCATCATAGCATAGTATATAAATATAATTTTCATATTATATAAGTTTTAATTTCTTACTTTCAAAAGGAAATATTTGAAAGACTTTTTGTGACATGTCTGACCTTCAGTCTCTCCCATAAATACAGTGTCTATAGTACCTAACCAATTAAAATATAAACTACACATACTTATAAGGAAGAATAGAAAATTTGAATCTCTTACCTGCTTGATTTTCTTAACTATCAATAAATCTGTAAAATCCACCAGTGAATACCCTACCATCTTTTCATGTATTTCAAGTCATTTAT